>NC_081428.1:54857091-55035534 GCF_949786415.1 Peromyscus eremicus | reverse complement strand
GGGTTATAGTTTCTCTTCCCAGATCCATGACTACTTGCCCTGGGTAGTTGGCTAGATTTTCAATATCAGGCATGTCAGGGCTATTTAAAAAATATTTCTGTGAGGAATAACATTGAAATGCTGATTAGGGTAGCATTATATCTATAAATCACTCCAGATAGTATGATATTTCATCAATATTAATTCATCCAATCCATGAACATGGGACAGTTTCCCATTTATTTGTATGTTTTTCAACTTCTCTAAAAATATTTTACAGTTTAGTATACCTGCTAAAAATATTACTAAATATTTTATATTTTTGATTGCATAGTGAAGTCTACTACATATATAGTTTCTCTTTCAAATAGTATCCTGATAGTGTAAATAAATCTTATTGATTTTGTAACTTGATTTGTAACTTGCAACTTACCAAATTTATTTTTTATGTTTAGTTTTTGTTTTAGATTTCTAGGGTTCTTTTTTGTAATATGAATGCTTATGTTATCTAACAAACTTATTATTTTTCCACTTGAATGTCTTTTATGTCTTGCTTAATTGTGCTAGCTATGACTTTCAGCACTATGTTGAACAGAAGTGATATATTTGTCTTACTTATTTGAAATAGCAAATTCACCTTTTTAATACTCAGTGTGATGCTGGTTGTGGGCTTGTCACATGGATTTTATTATTTATTGTCCTTATTTTGTTATTAATAACATGTTGAGTCAATTAAGTACTTCCCATATGTGCATGGGTTTGGGGCCATCCACTGGGCCATGGACAATGCACCAAAAGTCATGTCCTCAAAGGAAAGTGACTCTCCTTCCCTCCTCAATCATCAACTGCTGTATTTCTTCTGTCAAGGGTAGAGATTTGGGGGCCCTTCCCCATCCATAGCATAATTTTGACTCACTTGATCTTATACAATTGTGTGCAGGCAGACACAGCTGTTGTGAATTGAGGCACGTAGTAGCCATGACATGCACAAAAGTCTCCATTTCCTCTTCCTCTATCAGCTCGTACATTATTTCAGCCCACTCTTCTGTGATGTTCCTTGTATTGGAGGAAGTTGTTATGGATGATTCATTCACAGCTGAGCACTCACAGTTCCTTCCAGTTGGCTCGTTGACTACATAGGAGTCTCTGCCATAAACATTACCTGCAACAAAATCTCTGCACTTTTACTTCCTATGTTTTGTGTGGTTGTTTCCATAATTTGAATGCTTAAAAATCCAAATCCAGTACCAATTTACTGTAGATTTAGTTGCCTTTAACAGTTTTGAATGTTAATGTTTATATTGGAAAATATTTAATTTATCCATTACCATTTCCATCGTAGAGCATTTTGGAACTCATATTAAACTTAGTTTTACCATTGAATTTTACATGATTTCGTGTTGCCTGTTATTTTCCTGTTTCCTTAGTTGAACAACTCCGGTTAGTATTTCATGTAAGGCATATCTTGTGATAACAAGACCCAGATTTAGTTTCTATGAAGTTTTGGTTATCATCCACTTATTTCTGAAAGACAGAATAGTTAGATATACTATTATGGGGTGGTGGTAGCTTTTGTTCAGGATTTTACATCTATTATTGTATTTCCTTATAGCTTGCAAGGTTTCTGTTGACAAAACTGACCACCATCTTAAGGGGTTTCAGGTGCAATCCACTTTCCCCTGTTCTTTCTGTGTCTTTTGGTTGAAATCTTTCCTAGAAGTGTGTATTTTGAAACCTCTTTACATAGAGTAATTACAAGGTTTTTTTTTTTTATTTATTTTTTTATTTTTATCAAGGGCTGTTCCTCTCTGTAGACCAGGTTGGCCTTGAACTCATAGATCCACCTGCTTCTGCCTCCTGAGTGCTGGGATTCAAGGCGTGCACCAACCATGCCAGACTGCTTGTTTTTTTTTTTTAAGATATATACAGTTATAAAATATTATGTGTTAAGTATAGTAGTGCTTGTCTCTTCATTTTCTAAATTTTATCTGTATAGAGTAAACAACTTTAATTTTTATGAAGTATATTTTACTTTTATGGCTTTTCTTTTATGGCTTTGCTTAAAAAAATTGTTCCATTTTTAAATTGTGCAGATTTTCTCCTGTGGGTTTTTTTTCTAGAACTTTGACAGTTTTTTCTTAAGATAACTGATATGATTATTGGCTATGATTTAACTTCTCATTTTTTAATTGTAAATATTTGTTGCTCTCTACTCCTTTTTATTTTGGAGTGTGCTGTTTAATTAAAGAAAATTTGTTATATTCCAGATAAAATTGGCTTCTTACATAATTTCATTTTATTCC
This sequence comes from Peromyscus eremicus, assembly GCF_949786415.1. Lineage (NCBI taxonomy): Eukaryota > Metazoa > Chordata > Mammalia > Rodentia > Cricetidae > Peromyscus > Peromyscus eremicus. Next base: position 55,033,252 of record NC_081428.1, on the reverse strand, counting down.
ACTACCATAGGGTCTATAACTTCTACTCTTTTAAAATTGTTAAAATTTATTTATATCCTCATATAACATTTGCATTTGTTAGTGGTCTATTTGCACTTGATAAAACATACTATTCTAGATAGTTTTGGTCTACAAATTTTAGACAACCTGTTTGTATGAGCTGGATTACATAATCTTACTAAGTTCTTTTTTTATATTTTTCCAAAAAGTACTCAAATTTTTAAATGCTTAAAGAAAAAGTGTGAAATTTGTTGGTTTAGACCTGTGTATTCTTTGCCCAGATCTATCACTTATGATAATGGTATTTAAAATTATGTTGTGAGGATCATGCATAATTTCTTGGAGAATTTGTATCTTTATCAATGTGTAATGTTTTTAAGGTGCTGAGAATACCCCTTCAGTCCCTTTTAGTCAGGCATCTTGACAAGTGTCTACAGTCTTAAGTAGGCAAGAACCTGAGGGGAGAAAAGCATAAATTGAGCTCAAAAGCTTGAGATCAGCCTGGGCAACATGGCTAGATGCTGTTTCAAACAAACAAATCACATCCATATCTTGGTGTGCTTTTCTATTGTGACTAAATCCCCAAGGAAAACCAACTCAAGGAAGATAGAATCTATTTTGGTTCATATTATGCATTCAACTTGTAACTTGATTCTGATGCGTGTGTGCCCATGAGATTTTGTGGAGCAAAGTGGCTCATCTTACGGTGACAGAGAGGGAGCAAGGACTGAGGAAAAGACCTATCATGTTGTGCATTCCACTGAAGACCTAATTCTTCCAAGTCACCACCACACCCTAGTTTCTAACGCCTCCCAACAGTGCCATCAGACTATAAATCTGTTAGTGAATTGACTCTTTGATCAAGTCAGCAATGCCATTATCCTGTGATCTTTCTAAAACATTACTACCTAGGAACCAAGTTTTCAATACAGCAGCCTTTGGAAATCACTCCATATATAAACCACAACGGACTGCCTTATCTGATATTTACATATGACTAATAATATATACAACTGTATTTTTTGTTTTAATGTTTAACCTATTAAAACCTCTGCTTTGAAATTAAGTTTCTTATACAAGTAAGTCATTCTCATAAACAAAGTTTTCTTGGAATACAGGCATGGTTGCTGATTATGCACAGTTGGCATTATAAAGGTAGGTGTGTGTAACTTTCATAAAAGCAATAGGGACAACAATGTTTAAAATGGCTATTCTATGACTATAGAAAAAATTAGTGATTCCTTGTTTAAATCATCCATATTTGTGTTGTTTTAATGATCAGATTAACATTTAATAATATAATCTCCATATTTATTTCTGGTTTTGTTTCTCTTTTTAAATTTTTTCTCATAGGTTAAGTTCATATTTTTTATAATCCAGTGACCTCTTATTTAAAAATCTGGAGGTGTATTTTTACAGGTTTCACATGCAGTGTGACAACCTTGCACTAGCATACTCTCCATTTTCACAACCCATCTTTTTCCACTTTGTGACTTCACCATCAGTGGCTTCTGTGTCATCCCTGGGGTCTAGACTATGAAAGGACATATTTTCAGAATTCTCTATTAGCTCTCCATCCTAAGTGAACTCTGTATGGATGTTTTGAGTTCTGCTGTTTGTCTGTTTTTATGCTACTGTGGCCAAGGTCTCAATTAATAGTGACACTCATTTATCATGTGACTAGAAAGTAAGGTTTTACAGCTGGTGCTGGAAAGGATTCCAGATTCTGTGTTCTCATGTTTTGAAGAGTGAGACAAACGAATTCCAGAGACTGACATAGGGATGCTGGCATAAAATTAGAAATTTTACTAATTTCTACAGAACTGCAGAATCAATAGCCCACAGTAAGTATTTAGGCTATATTTTGACACCTAGTTTTAAAAATACTGTCTAATGTGTTTCCTAACACTGGTAACATGCTCTCATTTTCATTTTATTTTTAGTTGTTTATTGTTCAAGACTACCTGTATGTTATTTTATCTTACACATACACCAGGTGCTGTATATTTCACTTTCTTGGCTCTCATCAATTTATATTTATAAAATACATATTTGTTTTGTGTTGAAAACAAATCTAGATTTAAATAATCTCTATTTTAATTTCTTTCTAGTGTTGTAGTTAAAGTTGAATATAATTATAAAAAGGTTGGGCATTTTACGTATTGAGCTTAAAATTGTATAAATCTGGACTGCAAAGGAATTTCTGCTGCTATGGAGAGCTGGTGGTTGATAAGCCTTCACTTTTACAAGATCAGGAAACATGTTTTTCATTGTGTGTTTACACTTATTACCTTCTAATTAGTAGAGTGACCGATATCTGCCTCTTGATTATGCTAAATAGACTAGAAAAAGGTAGGTTACTCATAGTGGTAGTAATTTATTCTAGTAGTAATATTCAAGTTTACTTTTCTGTCTTCTCACATGACAAGGAGAAGCAAATAAGAGCAAATGTAGCAGGCTAGCATCAGAAAAGAGAAGTTGCTTTATTTAAGAAGCTGGTTTGATTTAGTGGGATGTATGGGAGGTTTGTGAAGGATCTGAAGGATGGGTGTTTGCTGACTTCAATTATACATTCATTGTTTTCTCATCAGTACATATGGAAATGTGTCTGTGAGGTCCTGAGATTAGAGAAAATAGATTAAAAAAGCAAAATGACTCAAGTGCAGACTTTTATTACTCCTCAGGGTTATTTAACTAAACTACATTTACGTGCCTATGCAAATCAAGTTGTTGATCAGGCACAGTGAAGAAAGAAATAACAACCACATAGATATTGTACTGTGGCACTTTTAGCAAAATGATCACCAGCATTCATATGTAAGTAAGTTTATTGTTTCCTACTAATTTTCATTTCATCATAACTTCTAGCTTTGTAGAAGCTGTAAAATTTTTTCATAATTAAATCTAGGGAATGAGCTCTTAAATTAATACAGCTTATGACTTTTTCTTTCTTATAAGACAAAATGCCCTTTTACATATGATAATTTGTTTGACCAATTTTTAACACTTGGGAATCTTCTATGAGTTATTTTGAGGTGATAAAAGGATTTTTCAAATGCTGTCAAATGAAATATGCATCTCCAAATGCTACTAGGATGACCAAATCTATTCTTGTATTTGTGTATGTAAGATGAGTCCTGTAGTCATTTAAAATTCTCAAATTTCTCAAGCAGTATTTTAATGATAAGGCATATTTTTTTCTTTACCAAATTTGGCTTAGAAAAAACAGAACAAAACAGCTGTGGCCATCTTTACAATGAAAATAGTATCAGCTTTTTGATTATCCGCTCACTGTGTCCTACAGCATTAAGAGCAGCTGGGCTGAGATGACGGCTCTGCATTGGCCTTAGTTAGAGCATTGGCTGCTCTTCCAGAGAACCTGTGTTCAATTCCCAGCATGCAGGTGGTGACTCACAGCAGCATGTCACTCAATTCCAGAGAGTCATACAACCTCTTCCGGCCTTTGTGGACACAAGCTATCCATAAAGGGCACAGACATAATCAGGTAAAACTCCCACACATACAAAAGTAAAATAAAAAAATTAAATGAAAGATCCAAACATAAGTATTCCAGCAATCTTGGTGATATACACATGCCTAAAATGTATTTGAATATCATGACATTTTGATGCAATCATAAAAATGTTCAGTATAGGTAAAATATTCCTCAGGGTGTCTCATGGGAGCTAAGTATATGTAAAGGTTAAGTAAACCACAATAAGACGCAGAATGGACAGTTTGAGAAATGGTTTCTAGAATGCCATATCTTAATAGCCACATAAGTTATTATTATTATTATTATTATTATTATTATTATTATTATTTTGAGATAGCAAGGTTGGGACCTGGCCACTGCTGCAGCTGAAGGTATCCAATTTTTTGTCTTTGGACTTATTGGTGGCCCATTGGTTGAGTCTTAAAGAACTAATAAAAAGGTCTGCATCCATCTATTGTCTTCAAATCTTGAAACATTGCATTTTATTGATAGAACCTAGTTTATATCGAGAATTGCAGCTGCGACCATATCTGTGAAGCCTCTATATAATACTTAGATATTCTAGAAGAAGGATGGAAGGGAAACTGAGTATTATCATCCACAGTGTCTGCCTTAATTACTTATTTTTGCAGTATTATCAGCAAATAAAAACTTGGAAAATCAAAATTCTTTGCTGTTTATAATTTCATCATAAATTTTTCTATTAGTTGTTTTTGGCAGCAGGCTTATAATATCATTGAATTATTGACAGAATTGCTCTAGGAATTAGTTAGAAATGGGAGAAAACTCCATTTTAGAAATACTTTCTTAAAACCTTCAGATATGGTCCTAGCTGAAACAGGACTCATAGAAGACTTGTCAGGTCATTCTGTTTGGAAATGTATCTTAGCTGGATTTGTGATGAGGGGAAATCACTCAAATGTATAAAAGAAAAGAAGGAAAATGAAACGTAAATGTAAGCTTATTTTAAGTTCCATTCAGTAAGATGGAATTTAGAAAATCTATGTATTCATTTGCCTTTTAGGAAAATAAATATATTCAAAGAAGAAAGTCTGTCCAGATTTGCAGAAATGAATTGTGACCAGCTACCGAGGGCATTTGCTGAACTGTGATTTTAATGAACAGAACTTTGCAGTTTCTGAATGATCCGATATAGCTGGTGATGACACACAGCAGTATTTCAAACACGTTTGTAAAGAAAAGAATAAATAGTGGCTAATAGAATGTCACACATGAAAGGAAGAATGAGGATCTGAAATAGAAGGAGTTGATCGAAGTTGAGCTGTATCTAGAGCTCTGGCTCACAGAGTGAGAACATCAAGGATTACTTGGAGAAACTAAAATCAAAAGTAGATGTTATACGCCCCACTTATGTCGTTCCTGATGTGTAGCTGAAGGAATCCAAGTTAACAAAGCACAGGTACACTTATATGTCATGTTTTATGACAGTTGTCCAGAATAGCTATGTGTCTAAAAATAGAGCAGTAGAGAAGGAAACTGTGTGTACACACACACACACACACACACACACACACACACACACACACACACACACTGGAGTTCCAGTCATAGGGAAGAAAGAAATTTTGCCATCTGAGAGAAAATGGAGAGTAACCTAGAGATAGTCATAGTAGCTGAATTAAATCAGTCTCAAAAAGACCGACGTTGCATGTTTCACATACTGTGGATCTCAGATTTTACATAGACATATAAGATCTTAGGCTTATCTATATACATGAGTGTATAAGCAAAACTGTCTAGAGAAACTAGGGAGAGTAACAGGATGGGGGAAAGGAGGAGGTGGAAGGTGTAGGGGAAATTCCTAAAATACATCTTACACTTGTGGGAAAATGTCTTCATGAGCTTTGTCAAAAAAAAAAAAAAAAGCCAATGAATAAGAAAAAAATGAACAGCTTTCTCAAATCCACAAAAGAGCAGATGTCAAAGTTCTTTTATTTATTGTCTCTTTACTTAACCCCTAAATGAACAAAGCCTGTCTTGCAAGTCTGATGAGCAGAGGCCCTGGTGCAGAAGCTCCCAGGAGTAGCAGTGATAATGTAAGGTCTGATCTTGTGTAGTGCTGGGAACTAGTGAGGATCTAACAGCCATGGCAGTGATTATCTCTCCCCCACCCTCCTGCACCAAACTCTCACACCTAGAGAATTACAGTCTAGAGTGTATCTCCTTGAATATTATTTTTCCTACAGAGAAAAATGTGCAGCCTCGTTTGAATTGTGTTTGTTTTCAGATGAGGTTATGCCTCTTGGCCACTTGTTTACCTACTAAAGGAAGCAGATTTCCACTCTAAGGCTCCTGGAGCTTTGAAGTCAGATGGTGTAGTCTATTTTGGAGAAACTTTCATGGGCTGCTAGAAGAATGTATGTTCTGCAACTCTCTGGAATATTCTGTAGGTATCTGTTAAATCCATTTGACCTAGAGAGTGGTTTAATTCTAATATTTCTTTCTTTCTTTATTTTTTTGGGGGAGTGGGTATTCCTGGAAGAACTATTGGCAAGAGAGATGTATTGAAGTCATCCACCATTATTATATTAGGTCTTTATAACCCATTATGTCCAGAAGGGTACATTTAGACATTCAGTATATATGTACGTATATGTGTAAACATAGGTATGTATATATGATAGTTATTATATTGTCATTGTAGATTGTTCTCTTTCTCTCTCTCTATATATATATATATACTTATATACATAATATACATTTGTATATACATATAACAAATATGTAGTAAGAAAAGCAGTCTAACAGACATGTAGACTAATAGAGCAGAAATAAAACTGTACATTTATGGTCCACTCATATTTGACAAGAACACAAAATGGGGCTGTTCTTTTTTAATGAATGTTGCAGAGAAAAATGGATATTAATATACAGAAGGATGCAATGAAATTAGATTACTTCTTAATCCACATGCACAATCCAAACAAAAGGTGTTAGAAACATAAATATAAGCCTTGGGAGTATGAAATGACTAGGAGAAAATATGGGAGAAAATCATATTGACATTGGTTTTTGAAAAGCTTTTTGAACATGACCCCCAAATAAAGGCAACAAAATTAGGCAAATTAGATTGTTATCAAACTTAAAGGCATTTTTGCATATCAGAGGAAACAGTTAATGCTTGAGAAGGAAACTTATAGAGTAGGAGAAAAATGTTCATGAGCTATGCGTCTGACAAAGGGTTAGCATCCAAAGGACATGAGTGTCTCAAACAATCCATAGCAAAAACCAATGAACAATGAGAAGATCAAGGCAAGGGAGTAAAAGCAAGAGCCTGCTCATCATGAGGCACTGAGTAGAGAGTTTCTCAAAAGAAGACATCCAAAGTACCAGCATGTCTGAAAATTGGCGAAATACTAGTAATTATCAAGGACATGCTTATCAAATGCTTGGTGAAGCCCCATATGTCTTAGCATGACTGTTATCAGAAAGGCCAAGGGTAGCAGAAGTTGCTGTAGGTAAAAGGGAACCCTTTTACTCTGCTCTGAATGTAAATTGTTAGTGCGGTGCGGAAAACAGTGCATAAGTTCATCATAATAATGGATATAGACCTATGAATAATGCTCCCTTTAATTTCATATCCAAAGGTGGTACAATCAATACGTTGAAAGATGTCTGTGTCTCCATGTTCACTCTAGCATTATCCACAACAGCCAAGGAAATCATTATATAAAGTCAATGTCAGTTTGAACCTACTGATGAATAAAATAATGATGTATGTGCTCAGTGGGATACTATCCAGTCCTAAAAAAATGGCATTTCTGTTGTCAATTATGTGGATGAATCTGGGGGACAAGATGCTAAGTGAAATAAGCTTGACACAAAAAAGCAGATGATGACTTATTTCAGTTACATATAAGGTCTAAGAAGTTGAGCCTAAGGAAGCAGACCATAGAACAATACTGACCAAACACTGAGTGCTTGGGAATGGTGAGTAGGAGGAGAACACAGAAATGATATAAAAGATACAATTTTCAGCTAGACAGGAATAATAGACTGCTGATAGCTATCATATATTATGATAGATAATATTATTAATAATATATACTTCAACATTTCTATAGCAGTAGATTTTTAATGCTCTCACCAAAACAAAATAATAAGGATGTGCCATGTTAGATATGTTAATTACATAGACTTGTTTTATTAAATGTACACACATCAAATCATGTTGGATACAATTAATATATCTAATTTATGTTTTCAAATTTAAGAATGACAAATATTTAAGGCTCATTAAAAAGTGAGCAAAGAATTTACAGGTATTTCTTCCAAAAGGTAGATCATTGACCAGTAAAGGCATGAAACGATGTTCAAATTCATTATTGTTTCAAGAATACAAACATGAGTCATAACCATTTACCACTCTATACTCCATGCAATTGCTATTATAAAGCTTTACTAGAGGAAGAAACTGAAATAAAAGTTTGAACTGTGCAATGGAACTATAAGAGTGATTTCTAGAAGGGACAGTCTAAATATGACCACCCTTCTGACAATGGCTACCTATTAGTCTGAGGATTTTGAACTACCCTCAAGTTTGATTATTTCTTAAAAGGACTCAGACAATTCACTGAAAGCTTTAATGATTGTAAATCCCACTTAAGGCTGATGTAGGTCAAATTTAGCTAACAGGGGAGGAGCTTCGTCCTACAGCAACTTACTATTCCATGCTTTGTTTACACCAATGGGAGGCCTGACCCTTTCTGAAGGAGTGGATATGGGAGTGGGGGTTGCTACAGTGGAGGTAGGGGAAGGGAAGAAGAAGAGGAGAAACTGTGGTTGGGATGCAAAGTAAATGCATCAATTTAATTAATTAAAAACTCTACCCAACAGGAAAAACACGAAGTAGAGTCCAAAATAAAAGCCAAGTATGGAGTTCCCAACATCCCAGTGGAACAAGGCTGCATCGCTGGCTTTCATCAGTGTATTTCAATTAAGTACAAGGAACCACCAGCACAGACATTCATCAAACCTTAATGTCCAAAGATAGAATTATTTCAAATTTCTTGTTTAAATGTGATGCATTGATTGACTCAATTAAATGACTGATGTCGCTGGATTGTAAGGCTCCCACACTTGGGGATTAGAGTTTTGGCATAATGTACCCCAAGTCACATCTAAGATTATCTATCCTTACCTAAGGTCCCCAGATCAACAGGGACCCCTGTATGAGGTATGCTGTTTTAGAAATTGATTTGTCACCTGAGAAAAATACAGAAGCAGACCAGTTTGAATAAGGTTCATTTCTTTACATACAGGGGTGTTTTCCTCTTTATTTCTTCCTTTTCAATACATTTGTTTTTATAAATTTATTGTGTGTCATCAAGTGTGCTTGCACATGCCCATGCATAAGCATGTGTGGAGGACTGAGGTGACACGTGGAAGTTGGTCCTCTCCTTCCACCATGTGGTTCTAGGTATAGGACTCAGTCATCGAGCTTTTTATCAAGTGTCTCTCTACTGAGCAATCTGATAAGCCACCAGAGGTCCTCTCTATGTATTGTTGCGAGGGTGAGGTGAGATCATTTGTTTCTATTATTTTCAGATTCTCATTCTTTCTGTAGCCAGTCAATGGTGCTGCTCCTTCAGTAGGGATTCACTCATTAGATAAATATAACATGGAAGGCAAAACGGCATGTACTCAGGAAAAAGCCCATGAGGGTTCAACCTTACAAGAAGAACTACAGACAACCAAGGAAAGCTGGTAGCAGGAGAGGTGGTTCTCTCCAGGGAGTAGCATACCGATTGGTTGTCCATTGCTGAATGGTCAACTCTGAAAACATACATTCAAGTAACATTGTGTGGCCTCAACAGGTTATGTTCAGAAATATATACTAGCATATCTATCTATCTATCTATCTATCTATCTATCTATCTGTCTGTCTGTCTGTCTGTCTGTCTGTCTGTCTGTCTGTCTGTCTGTCTATCTGTCTATCTGTCTATCTGTCTGTCTGTCTGTCTGTCTGTCTGTCTTTCTGTCTGTCCGTCTGTCCGTCCATCCATCCATCCATCCATCCATCCATCCATCCATCCATCTATCTATCTATCTATCTATCTATCTATCTATCTATCTATCTATCTATCTACCTATCTATATGAGTGCAATAGCAATTGATGAAAATAGAAGCCATGAGTTTGAAGGACAGTGGGAAGGAATATATGAAACAGTTTGAAAGGAGGAAAGGGAGAGTAAGTGAGAAATTTATTAAAATGGTACACAGTAGCAGAAAGACAAACCAAGACTCTTGTGATTGTCTGGGTTATCTGATTTATGTTAGCTTTTGGAAACAGCTTGCACTTCACCAACGTAGGGCTATGTTTAACCCATGCACTTGGAAGAATGTTATCAATATTAATATTTTTAAACTATGTCAATGCTGATTTAGAAATATATATGTCAATGAACACTTCTTGATTGAAAGGGGAGAGTTTGGGCACTTTTGTTATAGCATTACATGATTCTAATACTCAAATTCCTATTTCAAGGATACTTGCTGCAGTGTCCAGTGCTCCACTGATTGTGGTGAGCAGAGAATATACAGAATTTCTGAGCAGGGGAGACTTTGCTTCCATCTCTAGTATTGTCTTCTTCTCCTAATGGGTTTGTCCTCAGTATTATATTTTCCTGGAAGGCATTTTCTCTGTAATCTATCTCATGGGGGAATTTCTTCCCTCTCCCATATTCCTAGCACTGTGTGTGTGTGTGTGTGTGTGTGTGTGTGTGTGTGTGTGTGTGGTTAAACCTCTTTATGGTGGTGCTGGCTTATCTCATTACATTAAAGAGTACCCCAGAGATCTGGTTTAAATGAAAGGTTCTGTGGCATGCACTGTGTTCCCACAACTCAGATATCTGCCTCTCGAATGATTTTCCTGCAATAAGATTTTCTTCAGTTTTAAAAATAAAGCATCAGATGAAGCAAAGACTGTCAAGTGTGATGCCTCAGAGGTGGATAATAACCAAATTCTGACAAGGCAAAGACAGTGAAATTTTCTCTCTCTCTCTCTCTCTTTTTTTTTTTGTGCTCTTCTACCGGAAATGAATACTTTTTGTATATATTTGACATTATCCTGGAAGACACTGATCCAAGAAAATATAACTTCTTTGTCATAATTTAATATTGATGATTTCTTCTGTTTTCATGAATTTCCTGTTTCTTATAAACTCATGTGAATCAGAATATATTTTTTTGCAGTTAGCATCTTGCAGTTTAATTTACCACACTTTAAGGAAATTTTTTTCCTGGTAAATTTGTAATTGTCTGAGTAAACTATATTTTAAAATTTAATATATAATACATGAACATTTTATGAACAAACCAATTAGACCTAATACATTTTTATGCTTTTAAATTAACAAAATTACTTTCAGAAATACATGAGATGCTAAAAAGTTACCATTGCATTTATCTTTATATTCCCTGATATGTTTTTATCTTTTTATGTACTAACAAAACAAAGAAAGATTTTCAAGGTCTGCAAAGTCTTTGCATATTAAATCTCTGCTCCCCTGGAATCCTAGTTCCTACCTCAGAAAATCTAAGGGAAGTAAACATGCTTTCTTTTATATGCTAAAGCTTAGGCAGGAAATGAGACAAACTCCTCTGTACTTGAATAGTTCTGACATCTTTTAGGACCAGGTCTGTATGTGTTACCAGAGTTTACAAAGCTGAGCATCTTTTGGCCACTGCTTACTCTTCTGTCAGGCCCTGTGAATTCCATACCAAGTCCCCAGTCAGACTAAATCTGTAACTTTTTTGTTTGTTTGTTTTATTTTGAGACGGTATCTCACTGGCCAGAGTGGCTTTTAAAGGTTTGTTTATTTTATGAGTATGACCATTTTGCTGCATGCATGTCTGTGTACCACGTGCAGGCCTGGTATCTATGGAAATCAGAAGATGGCATAAGATTCCCTGGAACCAGAATTATGAACAGTTGTGAGCCACCATATGGGTGGTAAGGACAAAACTCTTGTTCTCTGGAAGAGCAACAAGTGCTCTTAACCACTAAGCCATCTCTCTAACCCTTAAGAGAATGTTTTTATTGTATTTATTAGATGATTTCTCATAGTATGTTTAACTCTTAATCTAATAAGAACTTTAAGATCATCATAGAGCAAGCAGGATTTTATGTTTTGATGCTGGTCATTATTTCCCCAAGCACCTCTTAGGATTCGTGATCATGAGAACATACTTTGGGAAATGCTGACCTAGAAGAAAATCCCTGAGATGTAAACGAATTTGAGAAGTTTTGAGGACTCTCCAGTAGCTTGTTATGACATAATAGTGTAATAAATTTTGGTGATAATAATAACGAGAGGGTTGTTGATGCAAGTACAGTTTGGAGGATAATTAAATGCTTCACTCTAATCTTCCTCTGAAGGTCACAGAGTCACAGAAGGGTGTTGAAACCAGAGTGGGGCTATCCAAAGAGGATGATACGTCTGCGTTAAATGTGAAGAATGTATACATGTATTGTGGAAGTCAAATATTTATGACAAGAAACTAATTAGATAGCTCATGCTGTGGGTTAGGTAAAAATAATGAGAATAAAACCTAACACAGGGCATGCGGTGGAGACAGAACATGATCAAAATAAACAGAAAGGAAGGTAAACGTTGCTGACTGTGAGAAAATGACCAGTGAAATTCATCACATGAGTGACGAAGAATAAAAATGTAATCACCTTGACTACATTAGAAATTTAGTTGGTAAAACTAAATCGACATTCTTTTTTATGGCAAATAAAGCAAAATCTGTCCCAGTAAATGTGAAATAGAATAACTTGAAAAGGAGTATTTACCAGAAGTCTACAGATAGATGTGTGTATGTGTGTGTGTGTGTGTGTGTGTATGTAACGTGCATGTATGCACGCGCGTACACACACACACACACACACACACACACATACACACACATACATACACACACATGCAGCAAATATAATAATAACAGTAAAGAGTCTATCAACTTGAGAGTAGGTGAGGCATGGGGGGGCTTCAAGAGAGGGGAGCAATGAGGGGCTGGAGGGAGGAAAGTAAAGGTGGAAGTGATGTCATTCTATTTCAATTAAAAATATTAAAAATTACATAAAAGCTGTTTTCATTATAATCAGAATTCATAGAAGTCTCATCATGCGGACAAGTTAAGAATAATATTAAAAAGAGAATTAAGCTACACAGAGAAACCCTATCTCGAAAAACAAACAAACAAACAAAAAAAAAAAAAAGAGAGAATTAACCAGTGTATAAAGAGTGGTGAATTTTGGCTCCTTAAACTTGATTTTAAACTTAAAAAAAGATTTTATTATTATTTTTAAAACTATGTGTCTACTTGTATGTTTAGGTTTGATTTAGTGTGAGAGAGTACAGTGTCTGCATGAGAGGAGTCTGGTCCCTTAGAGCTTGACTTACAGCATATTGTGAGCCATCCAGTATTGGTGATGGACAGCAACTTGGGTCTTCAGTAAGAGAAGCAACGCCCTTAACAGCTGTGCTACCTCTTGTGTGTGTGTATGTGTTTTAAGTTTAACACTTGTTTAAACACTTGTTTGTTTATTTATTTATTTATTTACTTTTGAGACAGGTTTTCTCTATATAACAGCTCTGGCTGTCCTGGAACTTGCTTTGTAGACCAGGCTGGCCTTGAACTCAAAGATATCTGCCTGCCTCTGCTGCCCAAGTGTTGGGACTAAAGGCATGTGCCACCATTGTCCTGCCCAGAATATATTTTAAACTTAAAAAATACTTTTTATTTATTATTTGACAGCTTTATATGAACATACATATAATGGATTTTGATCATATTCAGACCCCATTTCCCCCTCTTATTCCATCAATTTTTTTTTCTGGAACTCTTCTTAACAGGAGTCCCTCAAATTTCATGTTTTTGTTTTGTTTTTTTTCATAATTCACTGGGTTTAATTAGGTTTGCTTACTTATAAATATATGGGTGTGATGTTATTTACTCACTCGTGGACATCTTATCAGTGGCCATGCTCCTTCTGAAGAATGATTTCTCCTCTTCACATATCCATTAACTGCTAATCTCACCTAGGGATGTGACCTCATTAACTCCTACCCAACACATGGTGAAATGTTGACTGCCTCAATATTACACAGTTCTTGTGCAGTCAGTGTAGATTCTGTGAGTCTGTGAGTATAGCTGCTGTGTTTTATCCCGAACACATCATCCCACCATATTCCTCTTCATCTTCAAGCTCCTACTTTCTTTCTGCACCTTTTCCTGAAGGTGTGGGGAGGGATCTTGCATAGATGTCACATCTAGTGCAGGGTCCTCAACAGTCACTAATTCTCATCACTTTGCCCAGTTATGAATCTCTGCAGTAATTATGCCCATTACACAAAGAAGATTCTGTGACCAAGGTTGAGAACAGTGCTAACCTATGGGCATCGGCACAATTATTTAGAAGATGGTTTGACTACATATCTAATTAGCAAAACAATAGCAATAGACTAATCTGTAAGGTCTATAACCTTAAAGCCATGGACCTTTGAATAGGACTGTAGTATGAGTCGTGAATCCCCTCCTTCGGAATGGGCCTCAGAATCAAGGAAAAAGTGAGTGGTTACCACATAACATTCACGCCCCTAAAGCACAAGTGGGCACATCTTGCCTGGCAACTCAGTATTTTAGCATGCAGGATTCACTACTGGTTAAGACCACCGATGACCTTTCTTCTCCAGTGGCCTGCATATGGAACCTCTTAGTGTCATAAAAATCTGGCCAACAGGGAAGAAACTTCTTGCTTAATTCCAGGTTGATTCCTCTTTGATTTTTAACAAAAGTGCATGGTGTCTTCAGTAATAGGGTCTGATGACCTAGTTCTGATGAGCAAGGAAGAAATTGATAGCTTGTATTTTGCGGCAGGGGTAGGGTGGGGTGGGGGGAGGAGAGGCTAGCTCTGGCATCATCTCCATGATCAACAAGCCATAGGAAAATATTGCCACTGAGATTTTCATTTAATAAACTGTGGCTTCTGAGAGCAGCGTTCTCTATCCATTCAGGGTATCTCCTTTCATATCCTTCAATGTATACCTTGCAAAGTAATTTCCATAAGGCCTTTCATAATTGTTGCTTTGGTTAACCTTCGTCCCATCATGTCATCCCACACACATCCGCACCATTGCTGATTACGTACCTCCACTCCTACTACCCCTTTTCACTTTCATATTACATTTGTTTTACTGTGTCTAAACATTCTAGCTGAATGTGTTGGATGCTAGACACTGGCAACAATGATCCCCTTTCTGCTCATGTTACACACGTGGTCTTGCTTCGTCAAGTAGTTACAGAAGAGGCTTGGGATTGAAATTGGGGCAAAGAACAGGCTTCTCTTGTTGGCATCCTTGACAGCTGGCAAATCATTTGGATTTCTGTGGTGCCAGCCACAGTATTCCCAGAAAGCAGGGCTCTTCAGAGCTTGTCACTGTTCAGAATTCCCCTGCAGAGTGTCACTGTTGTAGATTAAGAGAGTGGGCCCTGGAACACAATGCTGTAGACAAGCTTGCTGGTATCTAGGTGTAGCCATAGTGAACTCTCAGAAGCAGAACTTTCTGGCTGTTTACCTCACTATCATTCTGTTTCTGGCTGAGGTATTAATGTTCTTGGCAGGTCAGTTCTCAGATGTTACTGTGGATGTAATTCCTGGAATCGCAGCCTAGAGTTTGACCCCCAGGTCATCCTATAATTGTATAAGCACACAGTGTCCTGTATCAAAGCCATCCTTGGATGGCACGGTAAAGCTAGTGTGCTATCTATTGTGTGTTAGGCCCTTTTCTGGGGTTAGCTTATCTGATATATTAACACAGCCCAGTTTTCATTTTAATGAAAAAAAATGGAAAGTTTGCAAATACAGCAATAAAAATAGTGCATAACCTTTACAAAGAAATGACAAAACCTTATTTAATCACAACACAGAAAACAAAACATCTTTTCCACAGGGGGGAAAATAATCAATTTCAATAATTTAAGTGTTCAAGGAAATTTCTTCCCCAGTTGCGGTGTATATTTTGTATGAGTTGGAAAAATCTCGTTTGGAGATTTGAAGGAAAAGCCCCAAATAAAATGAAGCAATTTATATTAACTTAATTACTGAATGATAAGGACAACAATGCTGACTTAATTGCTGCTTCTTTATAGTAAGTTATGAAGCCTAACATGTTCCTTTATTGCTAAAAGAAACAGCTTATACTTCACACAAACCACTTAAATTAGTGAAATTTCTGTCTTTAAAACTCATGTTTTTAAATATTTGAACATAGTACATACTCCCACAGATAGCTCTTCCTTAACTACAATCATATCGCACAGTTCTATGTATACAATGTAATTTTATATGTTTACAATCTACTGTAAATATTAAATATATATTTTTTAAAAGAGCCGGCCTTTTTCCCAGGCTGGTCTCAAACTTGTAGACTGAAGGGAATTGCCCTCTCAGCTTATTATGTTGTTGGGATTACACATTTGCACCATCACACCCAGAATTATTCCATATATTATTGATGATATAGAAGGGAAGAATATTTCAGACTTCATTTTCTAACTCTTTATTCATGACATATAAGAACAGAATACTCCTTAGACGTCCATCACTTTGCCAATTCAGTTAATTTATGATGATAATTAGCATGATAATTATTTTTGATTTTTTGGTACAGAAATATGATTCACCTAGTATCTGAGACTAAGAGCATTTCCTTTCTTTCTATTCTTTATAATGTATTTGCTTATCTTGTTCCATTGCACTGAGTAGTCTTCTAGGGCAATATTTAATAGAAAGGATAGTAGTAAGCAACCTTATTTCAGATTCAAAGAAAAAGCTCACTAAATGGAGGATATTTGCTAACACATTTTTTTATAGAACTGAAATGCCATCTTATTCCACAGTTTGAAGGGTTATATATGGCTTAATTTAAAGAACAGTGGGGTTTAAAATTTAAGTGTATTATTTCAGAATCTACAAATGTAGCCATGTGCCTTTTCTTTTGCCTTGGTCTTGTGTTCTGTTGCATGCATGGATTTTAAATATTCACAGAAATCTCTATTCTTGAAATAAGTGATCTAGGGAAGATGCATTACCTTTTAAATAATTGTTCTGTATTTTATTATCTATTATTTTGTATAGAACTGATGCATTGATGGACACAATGGAAATTGTTGACCACTTCCCCTTCTGATGATGCATATTATTTTTCAGTGCTAGATGGGTCTTGAATCATTTGACATTACTTGGTTTTATTTGACTTATTCCACACTGCATATAAAATAGTTCCTCTTATTCTTGATATTTTTAAAATGTGTCTTTTTAAAAATTCAGCAGATCAACTCCAATCTACACTGTCCATATACTTCTCTGAGGATTTCGTACAATGTAGTTTGATCATATTCATTCCTTCATATCTGCCTGTAGCTACTGCCAGGAAACACCTCTCTATACCTACTAAACTTTGTGTTCTGTTTCTCTAAATTTTCAAAAGAGTTTATACTTTGTAAAATATATGTATATTAGTGGGATCACAATTTTAACAGTAGCACAAATATTTAACCAATATATAATTGTTTCTATGGTCCATTTCTTCATATGGATCTGAAAATATTTATATTATATATTTTGACTATATATTTAGTTTAATAAGCTTTTTTTCTCACTAATTAATTTTATCACCATTAACATTACTTACTTATAATTTATGTGCATGTTCCAAAGATTCATATGCTAGAATCACTTGTATAATATGTATTTTTTGAAGTTAAAAAGTAAAAATATAGTGACATCATTTCCCCCTTTCCTTTCTTCCTTCCAAATCCTCCCATATAATCCATCCTTGCTTTCTTTCAAATCCATAGTCTCTATTTTTCATTTATTGCTGTTACATCTACATACATAGATACCACACTCACACCCCCATACTGTGTGTGTGTGTGTGTGTGTGTGTGTGTGTGTGTATATATATATATATATAAAATGGTACATACATATTCCATATATCATATGTATATATTTATCTGTTCAGTCTGTATAATGTTACTTTTATGTATGTTTTTAGTGATGACCATTTGGTATTGGATAGGCAACTACTCTGCTCTTCTTTGGGGAAAACTATTTCTCCTGCCTTCAAAATTTCTTAGTTGTGTATTGTTCTTTATATAGGGCTGAAAGTCTCCTCCCTGAGGACTAGCTTTCAAGGTCCAGAAGTCACTATGCAAGCTTCTGAGTCAGGAAGGAAACCAGAATTCCTACACAGCTATAACAACTATGAACCACAGCAATGATCACAAAGACACACTAATACTTCAGAAATAGCATGCATACCTTGTGGTAACCAACAGCTTTCCAATTGGACTTAAGACCTGTTCATCAAAAGGGAAATCTCATGCCTGGTTCCAAAAACCTAGACAAATATCCAGGGCTAGTGAAGTCATGGATCTTGGAGAAGAACCTACAATTGCTACTTTACCAAACCACTATGATTCCTAACTACATTGTAAAATTTTGAACGTATAGCCACTGTTAAGTATAATCCTTATGCTTCCTCAAGGAAACTTCTCTTTTCAGTAAATGCAGACTATTACAGGAAACCACAACCAATAAAAATACAGAGTTGGAAACCCTGTCCCAAAAGATACATCTATAATACAATTCTTGAATCTAAAGCTCAGGAATCATTATGGAAGAAGTGAGAAGAATAGGAAGTTTGTTGTGAGACTGTATCTCCTAGGAATTTCACAGGCTCTAGCTTTAGAGTCTCATCAACATGACTTCCTAAACATAAGATAAATGAGGACAAAGGTAGACTGGGAAGAGACCACCAGGTCTCAATCCTCCCTCTCTCTTTTGTAAAAATAATTTATCAAGTTCAATTTGTGCAGCCCATATATTCTTAAGTGTGGGGCCATTCACTGGTGCATGATTGACTTGCCAAGGGCCATATCCTTAATCAAAACTGACTCTCCCTCTCCCAGAAGCCATCAACTGCAAATAGCTCATGAACCACATCCTACTACATGCTAGAGTGCTGAACGACTTGACCTTGTTCAGATCCTGTACAGACAACCACAGCTGCTGTGAGCCTATGAGTACAGCAGTCCTATTATGTCCAGAAGAAACTCTTTGCTCTGGACCTCCCTCAACTCTGACTATTTTAATCATCTGGTTCCCTTTTCTGTGATGGTATGTGAGACTTGGGAGGGAGTGATATTACAGATGCTCATTTGTGGTTGAGCATTCCAGTGATACTCTTTACACTTTAACTAGTTATGAGTTTCTCAGTAAAACATCACCCAATATGCAAAGAAATTGATGAGGTCTGAGAGCTGCACTAATCTGAGCCTAGATTCTGAGATCTGCTTCTTATTTTTTATTCTAGAAGTAACATTCCACTGAATTGATATGCCACACTTTTTTATTCACTCAAGTATTAAGGGACACTCAAATTATTTCTAGTTTTTGACTCTGTAGATAAAGCACATGCACTGTTTATATGGTCATATATTTTTATTTCTCTTGGTTAAGTATCTGGGCGTAGACAGTTTGAATAAAAACACAACATACCTGTAATTTTTAATTAAATGTTAAATCAGCTCAGAAACTGTTAAATTCTTTTCCAAAGAAATATTCCTTTTTAAAAAAAATTCTGCAATAAACCTGTGAATATTTCATTTTCATCACATTTTCACCAGTACTTGGAACAGTCAATATTTTTAGATTTACCTATTTTTAAGAAGCATGAAAATGGGTCCTGCTGGGCTTAATTTGCATTTCTCTGATGAATAATAATGTTGGAAATCTTAATTGGTCTATATTTATCATGTAAATATTTCTATTTCCTGTCCATTTAAAAGTGTGTGCTAATTGTTTCTTTATTGTTGGACTTTGAGGATTCTTTATAGATTCTGCATATAAGTACTTTGTTACATAAGTGATTTGCAAATCCTGTCTCCCACTTGATGATTTGCAGTTTTTGTTTCATTATGTCTTACAGAGGAGAAAAGCTTTAATAAAGATGAAAATTTAGCTTATTAACATGTGCCTTTTGGAAGGAGCTTTTGGTGCTGTTCCCACATAATCTTAAATCACAGAGATTTTCCTATAAACTTTCTCCTATAATTTTTTCTAGTTTAGGTTTAATATTGTTGTCTTTCTTCAATCCATTTTGAATTAATTTTTATACAGTAATGTATGAATTCTAGAACATTAAAAAGACAATCCAGTTTTCACAGTGCAACTGTGTTTGAGGGGGTTCTGTTTTTGAGCTGGGCACCCAATATGTAGCTCCAGATAGCCAGGGAACTCACTATATGGCCTCAAGCTCAGCGATCCTCTTGCTTCTGTCTCCCACATGCAGGGCTTACAGCCATGCCCACCATACCCAGCTGGAAAACAAAACGTTTTTTCCCTAACTTTGTTTTACTTTTTCAAAGTTGTTCTGTATATTCTAAGTCCTTTCTATTCGCATACACATTTTTAGAATCAGTTGTAAATTCCTATAGAAATCGTTTTCTGTGATTGTCAATGCTATTGTGTTGAATCTATGGGGGAAAAAAGAACTGTGGAACAACGACATCTTGACAACACTGACTTTTCTTTGCCATGATCATTGTCCCTCTGTTCACTTTCTGCCCTCACTTAATTCCACTGATGGATAGTCAGGGTGTCTCCTCTTTGTCCTTGTCATTTTTTTCCATGTCTTCTTCTTTTTCTTTGCTACTTGGTCCTGAAATGGCTGCTTCCCTGATCTTGTTCTATCAAGTCTGTCTCCTGAATTTCTGACTCCATGAAGCTCCAGCAGATTTTCTTCCTTTTCTATGGCCTGGAAAGGACCAGAAATTATTGAGAATTGTAGCTGAAGTTTTCCTGTGTCCTGCCTGGTCTGCAGCCACTCAGACCCAAATAAAAACACTAATTTAATAATTAATTAAATAAAATAATTAAACACACTAATTTAATAATTAATAAACACATTAATTAAAACTGCTCAGCCATTAGCTCAGGCCTACCACTGACTAGCTCCTACACTCAAACTCAGTCCTTTTCTGTTCATTTATATGTTGCCACATATTCCATAGCTTTACCTGTGTGCCAATACATGCTGCTCCCTGGATGGCGGGCTGGCATCTCCTGACTCAGCCTTCCTCTTCTCAGAATTCTCCTTCTTTGCTTATCTTGCCTATACTTCCTGCCTGGCTTCTGGCCAGTCAGCATTTTATTTACCAACCAATCAGAGCAACACATATTCACAGCATACAGAACATCCCACAGCAGAGAATGAGTCATGTTAAGACTTACTTCTCTTCATTTTGGCCTCAGTGTTCTCTCATACATAAAGCTATTATTTCTATTTATGCATAGGTTTTTGAAAGGACTTTTTTTGGTTAAATATTCGGAAGAAAGTTGAAATATATATATATATACTATTTATATAGATTTATAATGCCTTACAAACTGTAAATTCATAATTTTGACTTATATAAAGGACCAGTAGTCCCTGAGACTCCATTCTGGAGAGAGGAATTTCTTATTTATGAATAATGTATTTATTATTTATTTATTATGTGTTTGTGTGGGTACACACGCTATGACATGAGGTCAGAGGACAGCTTCCGAGAGTTGGTTTTGCCTTCTATTATGTGGGTCCCAGGGATGGAACTCGGGTCATGAAGCTTGGCAACAGGTACCTTTACCTGCAGATCCATCTTCTCATCTCCAGTGGAACTTCTTTTTTTTTTTTTTTTCAATTATTTTTTTGTGGATGTGGCCCATAGTTAATTGTCTACATTCGTAATTGTTTAAAGGTTTTTCTATCTTAAATTTTTACTAACATATTGATCTTTCAAATAATATTTCCCTACTTAGTACTGTACTTTTCTATTGCACATCTTCCTTCAATTTTATTACTTTTCTTCTTATCAATGCAACTGATCAAATTAGCCAGATTTTTTTATGAAAAGACCCAATTTGTTAATATCAAGAATTAAAGCATCTCTGAAGTGTCTTTAAAAACTTAAATGATAGATTATAACTGAAAAGTATTTTACATCTTATGTACTTTATTTCATATCTTATATACTTTATTGGTCAGAATGTAAATTGTTAAACAACTTTGTAATGTAGCTCAGTGAACTCTTAATAAGGCACACATGCATCAACTGTGTGTTCTGCCTATTCTAAACTTACGTATGTTCTCAAGGGAAATTCTAGCATATGTATACAAAAGAATGTGCATGCATGTTTATGGTAAGCTTTATCTGTAATAACTAAAAACTGGAAACAACCCAAGAAGTCATCAACAGATGCATAGATAAACATTAAAAATATGGCAAATTCCCTTGATTACAGAAGCTATATTGATATGAGCTTTGATGAAACATATTTGGCTGTTGGCTTGTTTTCTGCTTATCCTGTTTGCAAATAATTTCACATGAAAGTCCTCATTATCACCTGCAAGAAGGATTGTAGACAATGATGTAGCTGGGTAGGCAAGAAATTTTGTCTCAGGATATATACTTGTCTTCAGAAATGAAGGGTTTCTAAGTACAGCACTAAGTTTCTCTTATATTCTCTCACTCCAATATCTGCTTGGGCTACCCATATAGATAACTCCTGAAAATATCATCATGTTCCCATAAGCTGTAGATAACCAAAGATTCTAGAATATTTCCTATGATATTTGAGGGGTATCATCATGTGAAATAAACTACATCCAAGACCTTGAAAGAATTAAAATGTGGCACCAAACCGCTGAATCCTTGGTCAGATACTTCAGAATAGCTGGTCTTCATAAATTTGTCTTATATCACTTAAACACTACACATTTTGTATTATTTTTGAATTTTGAAGAGTTTTCAATATCCATGCAACCTATATAGCATCTCCCATTCAGAACACACAAGGAACCATTTAGTAAATGATATTAAGCAAACCCAGACGTTGACTAAATGAGCAAATGAAACAGGCAGCAAACTGCATGTAAGCAATGTGAAAATGTGAAGCTCTAATCAAAATTATAGAGATGAAATTTAGAGAAAATAAAATAGTATTTTCTGTATTAAATGAAAATATTATTTCAAAATGCTGAAAAATTTATTTTTTCATGTGCTTGTGAAAAACCAGGTGTTATCTTCCAGTATTGGAGACATTTAAATTGACACAGGTTTTTGAAATACAGAGTTCTAAGCTCTGTCTGAATATAAACCATGCATAAATTGGCTGAACAACTTCACATTTAGACTATGCTAAAGAAATATGCACACATGGGCAGAAAATCATACTCAAGTTTATTCATTTTGTCATTGTTGTTAGAATGAAAAAATGGATGTGTGCTAAATGTTCATTAATAAGGGAAGGGTTAAATAATTTATAGTACATGTAGGCCACATTAATATCAGTAGCTGTTACAAAGAAGGTGATAAATATATTCATATATGCTGTATTGGAGATATCAACATAATATATGGGTATATGAAAAAAAAGTCACAGAAATATGTCTAAAATAGAATGCTTTCAGTAAACTATGACTTTGTATATGTAAATGGGTGTACTTGTTAATGCATTGAAACTAATCTAATAGGAAAAATTCCAGAAAGTTAACTATTAAGAGTGATTTTCTTTAAGGAGAGATGTAGAAGTAAAATGATGAGCAGCCAAACAATACTGTTACATAACCATCTTACAATTCACATTTTATTATATTTTAAAAGAATAAAAAAGTAGTTACTATGATATAACATCTGATTAAAGTGTGGGCATGCATGGATTAGAATAATTTTGCAACATCACTAAGATATCTGGAGTTTCCATCGCTTTGTGTAGACAGTATTCAATTAAGGATGAGGAAAATATTTAACTTAAGAGGTTGCATGTACTAACACTATTTTTTAATTGCTGAAGTTTAAACTCCTTCTGGAAGATAGGGTAGACACTAAAAGTTTTTATGTAAAACACGATTATGACTCATCAGTACCAGTGTAGAACAGCTCTGATGTGATGCTAAACTCATGGTATCCAGTAAGAAATGGACTGTGGGTATCAGAACATGAAATTCTTTACCCTAAAGAGTTTTGTGTCGAGTGACATGGACATAGTTCTTCTGTTGTGCTTCCAATCATTTGTTCTTCCTCCACTTGCTCTGCTCTGTTCTGCTTCTTCTTTTCCTGAAAAGAGAAATAGGTAAGTAGGGGAAAGGGCAAATCCAAGAAGGAATATGAGAGGGACAAAAGGAGAAAAGTGCAGAGCAATTGAACTTCTACAATTCATGGTCACTGCTTGGGGAGGAGGCATCCCTGCAAGTCATACTACTAGTGATAGTGCCATTCAGGAATTTCTCCAGGAGTTCACTAGTAGATTTCAGGCAGGGAGTGGCTAAAGAGGAGTTTTGTCTTTATGAATGGGCTATTGCTGGTGGGAGGCTACAGGTGAACCAGGAACTACTCTTCTTAATTGGAGTGGCACCCAAAAATGCTTTGACTGTGGAACTTAAGGTTAAGCTCCTTCTAAACATTTAAGTCACTTCTCATTGGGCATTTCTCTAAACATGTATAGTCAGTCATCTCAAGTTATGGACCTTACTTGGATATTAAGAGAAATGAAAATAGAGTCAAACCTATGAGTTTCTAAACTTGATTTTGTAGAACAAAACAAAACAAAAGACAGCTAAATGTTTTCTCAATGCCAAGGTCGGACAAAGCTCCGGGTTCATCCTAGGACAGTGGTTCTCAACCTGTGAGACACAGCCCTTTTGAGAGTTGAACGACACTTCCATAGGAGTCATATCATATGTCCAGATATCTTGCATATCAGAAATTTACATTATGAACCATAACAGTAGCAAAATTACAGGTATGAAGTAGCAATGCAAATAATTGTATGGTTGGGGTCACCACAACATGAGGAACTGTATTAAAGGGTGGCAGCATTAAGAAGGTTGAGAACTACTGATCTAGGATATCATTTCTGACTTTTGCTATCACTAGAATTATAACTGTTAATGTGCACGAGAGCACATACAAAACCATTAGAACATTTTCAACCTATGTTTTCTATGTTGAATCTATTATTTTTGAGATAATAAAAGCAATGACATTACAAAGAGCACCAAGTCACAGTGAAATGAGAGCAAAAAGTTCTGGTGTTCTGTTGCACCAATAGGATGGTGATAGATAAAAAGATACTCACGAAATATCTCAAAAAGTTGTGAGGTTGCCTGTGTAATGGCTCAGTGGGTATAAGTACTTGTCACATAAGCCTGACAATCTGAGTTTGATTCCACGAATCCATGGTGGAAGGATAGAGCTAATTCCTGAAAGGTATCTTCTGATTTCTGCAAACACACTTGGTCTCATGTACACATCTCACAAACACTCCATATAATAACAAATAAAATAAAAGCTTCAGGAAAGCATGTTGAAATTTTCCTCAAGAATGATGAATTTTTGAAGATACAGATATTTCTAAAAAATTAATATGCATATATATATATATATATATATATATATATATATATATATATATACACTCCAAAACACCACATTACCCTGATAATATGTACCAATATTGTGACTTAAGTACCAGTTTGATAATACTGGTTGTCAACTTCACAGGTTCTTGTACAATCTAGGCAATGGGTCTCAAGCATACCTGTGAGTTATTATCTAGTCTCTGGGCATGTCTGTGAACGATTATGTAGATTCAGATTGTTGGTTGGAGAAAACTCATGGACTATTACCTGAGTGGCATCCTAGATTGTATGCCATTGAGACAGTGAGAGAACACTGCTAGTCATGTTCTTTGCTTCTTGACTGTGGCTGTGATATGATCAGGTGCTTCAAGCTTCTGCCATCTTGACTGTCCCCTTAAAGTATGAGCCAAAATAAGCCCTTGGTTCCTGAAATTGCTTTTGCCAACGTATTTCTCACATTAATAGGAAAAGGAAGTAAGACAACCACTTAAAACCTATTTAATAATTAAAAATAAAAATTAAAAAAAAACAATGAAAATAAAGCTCTAAACTCAGAAAATGATGTCTGTCTTTTATGGACCAGAGGTATTCTTCTCAACAGACAAAAGAATGGCTTATTAATACATGAGTGAGTTTCCACATCATTACCAAGCAAATACGGGACCAGTAGCATGAACTCATTACCTATATTTAGTAATCATCTAATAATCAAGCAAATGAAAATTAAATTTGTGTTATCCACATTTTCCATAAGATTGAATTAAGTAAATAAAGAAAATATGGTTACTCTAAAATACCTAATTTTCAGTTATATACCTTCATTTGAGAAGAAACTGCTCTATGTTTCCATTCTGTATACATCATGCCTCTGATTATAATTTTGAAAAGTACTTACTTGTATCTCACCATCCACAAAGTATTGCCAACTTTGTGTGTATTCATATCTCTACACTATATTCCCCTTAGGAGAAGCAGTTTTAATTTTAT
This sequence comes from Peromyscus eremicus, assembly GCF_949786415.1. NCBI lineage: Eukaryota > Metazoa > Chordata > Mammalia > Rodentia > Cricetidae > Peromyscus > Peromyscus eremicus. The sequence continues at coordinate 55,007,271 of NC_081428.1, read as the reverse complement.
CTCTAATGACTTCATGTTCCTGCATATACAGGAATGATCCATGTTGACTGAATGAAAATAATAATGGGACTGTTACTTACAAACCCTGAAATGAAAAATTTTCAATTGTCAAAAGAACTTGGTACAGAATAGGGATAAAGACCTAAGATGGTGTTTTATTGACTACTTCCTCTCTCAAAAATATCTTTGGAAAAGTGAACTTTTGAATATTTCCAACCCAAATTGATCTGCTAGATTCCATTGTCATTTTTAATTGTTTGTTATCTATAGGATGTTACAAAGGCTGTCTCAGCACAAAATGTGTCTATTATCTCATGTCCATACAGAAAGATCCCCAACCTGAACTGGTGGGAAGATGGATGATGCTTACCTGATTGTTTCTGTCAAATGCAATAGCACAGCCAGTGTCATGTGATACAGCTTGATATGGCTGTAGGCTAACCTGAGGGACTCTGAGTGCTACAAGACCCTGAATCATATACAGAGGACTATTCAGTATGCATGTGAAATATGTCTTCTCATACAGAAACCTCCTCAAGGACTATTTTATTTTTATGGTCACCTCCATGTTTCAAGTTTGCCATATATTTTAAGGGCACATTTGGGTCTCCTATATTCTCCTTGCATGCACAGCCCACTGCCTGGTTTGTGGGCACCGTGCTGAATCTCCCCTCTGCACAGCTTGTTAATTTTCCCTTTACTATGACTGGGGATATTTTCTGCTGCCATTACAACACACTGATACTCTATTTGAAGGTGATGAGATTGCCCCTTTAGAAACATCAGCCTTATCTCGCATAGTGTTCGTGGCCAGTATCACTTTGGATTTTAGTCTTAACCTGAATATTGCTAACTGGCTTGTCTCATTTTTTACACAATTACTGAGGACACTGATGAACCTAAGAAAAAAATTGGTCCAACATTCACCCTGGCACTGCACTGCTTGCTATTTCTCCTCTGGGTAACATTACTCTTATAAAGGAAATTTATTCTCAATGACCCTCCAACTAGCAATTAGGCAGCCTAGTCCATAATTTTCTCATTGAATTGATATTGGAGTAATGAAGGAAAGAATGTACAGCTTTGTTAAAGTCAAACAGGGGTCTGTTGTCTCTCTTTCATTTATCTATGCTGTCATTTCTTCATAGAAGATTAATCTTATCACCCCATAAAAATGTGGACACAAGCTTTTCGGCTTCATCACCTAGTGGTTGACATTCTTATTGTGAGCTTCTTGTGGCCAACATAAGACTTCATTTAATATATTCAAATTCAGAAATGAAGAATGAATTTCAGAGGGTTATTGGGAATATATTTTTAATATCAAAAATTTTCTGATAATTTTCAATAACGGAAGATATTTAGGGAGACTTCTGCATTCATAGGCATTTGGTTTCTACCTAGGATTCAGTGGAGCTCTGTAGTTAAACTTGTAGCATGAGGTTGTTTCTTCTGAGTAATAACCATTTTCTTCTGGGCCAGAGGAGAAGTAGAAAGAGCAGAGTATTTATTTATTCACTGTTTATCTATCTGGTTATTCATTTACTATTTAATCTATGTATTTAGTGGTACTGGATATTGAAGAACTTTTCTTTTAAATTAATTTTTTTCAAGTTTGTGCATTGAATGTTCATTATATTTTCTGGTCTTTCTCCTTACCACTCTTTTACATATCTATCCCAGCATGAATGATATCAATGGAGTGTCCCTTAGTGGAAATGTAGGACCAAGCATGGTTTCGGTGTCAGGAGTCACTTTTCTGAGGCTGGTCTTCTTACATGGCCATGCAAGTGAGGTACTAAGACACATTGGTGTGGGTTAGTGTGTAAGTCCATTTCATACACTTCCATGCTTGCCTTAGATTCAGTGTTTTTTTTATAATGATGATATATCATGGCCTTTCCTGACTGTGACAGATGTGAGTGTCTTGAGCAAGTGTGCTGAACTTGTAGTTTGTAGGACTTCGAGAGGAGGGCACAACTTTTTGGAGAACACACATTTGAGTTGTTTAATTTTTAATCTTACTGAATCCATGAGATCTTTTGAAAATATTTTTAAATTATGTATGTGTGCATAAGTACATGTGTGCCTGTAAGTGCCCATGGACTCTAGAAGAGACTGTTGGGTCCCTTAGAGCTAGAGTTACAGACAACTAAGTGTCAGTAATCTTCAGCAGGGCTGAATTTCCTCTATTTCTTGTTCTGATATCCTAGCAACAATGGCTATATTGCATAGTCAGAATCAAGAAAATACAATGTCAGACATGGTTCATGGATTGAAAAAGGGATATTCCAGTACAAGCTAACTAGTCTAAAATTGATGACAATGTTGCATCAATCATTTCCCAAAATTGAAACCATGATTACAGTGGCATAAAACAGGTAGAAAGGAGGTGGGAAAACGTGCATTCTAGCTATAGCCGTCCAAGTCAACAGAAAGAAAGAGACTTTGCAATGGGAAGCCATCTTCTTCACTGCATATTTTAACAACTGCTCCCTCCCTCATTCCCTCTATTCATAAGTTAGACTGTTAATTTCATTTCCCCCTTAGATTCAACAACATTTTGGGATAATCTTAAAATTCTCATTTTGTAAGTGATTTTATTTAGTGTTTTTTCCTTTCAGATTTCTCATACCATCTAGGAAACCTAACCTTAAGACTCACTTTGTAAAGGGTATTTACTGATATACATAAGAGTTCAAAATATCGTTTATATTACACAATTTTAGTAATTATTAACATCTTATAGTTCATTTTTAAAGATATATTTTTATTTTTTATTTGTATATGAGGGTCTGTGTGTAAGCACATCATGTGCATATGTATACAGGGGTCACAGAGGCCAGAAAAGGATGTCAGAGCCCCTGAAACTGGACTTACAGAAGATAGTGAGCTGTACAACATTGGAAGCTGGAATGCCAGGTGGGGTCCTCTGGGAAAGCCATAATTGCTGTTGACCACTGGACCATCTCTCCAATCCCAACATTCTATCCTCCTTGTGTTGATTGACTTTCTTCATGTTTTTATGCAATAGGATTTTATGATATTAAACTATCTACCTACTTTATCTATCTATCTATCTATCTATCTATCTATCTATCTATCTATCTATCTATCTATCTATCATCTGTTTATGTTATTTATCACATGTATATGATATAATATATATATATGATAGATTATATATAATATATGTGATAAATAGATAATATAAGCAGATAATATATAGATAATAGATATGCATGCAAAATATGTATGTAAGAAAACTTAATGGAGCATCATATATATTCCATTTAAGTTTTCTTTTCATTAATCAAGCATGCCACAGGTAACATAATAGTTAACATATCAATATTTCAGGATATGTTTCTGACAGATATGAACTTTAAAAATAAACAGTTATATCAATATTACACTCACCAACATTTTAACAGCTTACTTAATATTATCTAGTAATTATGTTGACCTTTCCTGAATTATGTTCAAAGTGCTGGTGTAATTGGTTTGTATGAATTAAAAATTAGTATTAAAACATGGTCAAATTTTACATCTGATTGAATTGATGTGTCATTTCTTTTGTTTTTATGCACAGAGTAGAACATTTTATACTTAACAATTTTCTCCTTGACATATAAAAATCATATACATTTAAGATACACAGAGTAATCATTTGATATATGTATTCATTAGGAACTGATTGACATGATCATGCTAATATATCATCTCACATATGCATTCCACTTTTTGCATTCTTCAAGTACTTAATAATTGCTATGTTAGCATATGTAAATTACATAATACAAGTGGTTTTACCTGTATCCACCATGCTTAAATCCTTAATCACATTCATATACTCAACTTACAACTGAAATATTGTATTCCTTACTCATGTTCCATCCATTTTCCCCATCTTCTAGCCCTTGGAAACCATAATTCTACTCTCTGTTTCTGCAGATTTGACCTTTTTAGACTCCACATGAAAGTGAGATCATGAATATTTGTCTTACATCTGGTTTGCCTGACTTATCAAAATGTTTTCTAGCTTTATTAACGCTGCAAATGGGAAGGTTGAAACAATAAAATTCAATGTCACATTAGACCAGGCAAATCCGACGCACACCCACAGAGCTTTCTTTTTTAAACTTTTATTCTTATGCACACACCTGCTGATGGATATCTCATTTGATTCCATAACAGCTGTTTGGCTAGAGGTGCTCAAAGAGTACAAGTGTCTCTTTAACAAGCTGATTTAAGTTTTCTTTGGATTGATGGTTATACGTCTGGGATTGAGAGAGATAGACAGTATGGTAGTTCTATTTCAGGGTAATTCTTCTGTCCTGGAGTCAAACCCAGTGCCTCACGGTCACAGTCAAGTATTCAGCCTATTAACTACTTCCCTAGCCCAATTTTCAGGGTTTTTTTCCCCCTCCTCTCCATACTGTTCTATGTAATGGTGGTATTAATTTACATGGCTACCAACAGCATATAAAGATTCATTTTTATCTGCATCTTTACCAAGGTTTACTTTATGTTTTCCCAATAAGTTATATAAATATATATAGATATTTATCAGAAGAAAGTATACAAGTATGCAAATACTCAATACCATTCATTATTATGGAAATATAAATAAAAACAATAGGCTATCATAATGGATAATATAACATATTCTGCTGTCAAATTTCTAGTAAAATTGCTGTTAGAACTAAAGACTTAGTGAGGTTCAGGTGAGTTTTTCTGTTGGTGACTATTGTACTTTTTACCACTATGTTGAGAGGCCCATGGTATTTGGAAGCTGTCAGATCAAATCTCCTTCATTGGAGAATGGTGTTGGAAGCCGAGATCTAGATGTTGAAATATGGCTTCTAACTGGCTATACTCACTGTAATTTGCATATAGTCATGGTTTCTAGGCTTTCTGGGGTATTTGTAAGTATACCAAAACATTTGTATGTTCACAACAATGAGTATGTCTACCTGAACTCATTTCATAGTACTCTCTTATAGTGTTGACTCTGAGTTGTTACAGGATCCATTCCAGCTTCCTCCTCTAAATCATTTAACTTTATGCTAATGTAAATTTAATGAAAAACATGTAATTAGAAAGGTAAAAGTCACAAGTAAAATGCTTATTTGTATAACTTTCCCACAGTACAATAGAAGAGACTTTTCTATACAAGTGTAATACAGATGTTTTTGTTAGTCTCATACTATACTTAGATGCCCTAATTTCCTACATAATTAAAAAAATTGTAACTACTATGATTCAATCTGTGTTTTATGACATTATATAGTATGTATGCACACATTTGTATATGTGTGTATGTATATATATTATGTATGTAAACACATTCATATACAGAGATAGATAGATGATAGATATAATCTCGTGTGTGTGTCTGTGTGTTGTCCTGGTAAACAGACATATAGATCACAATTTGTTATCTTTAAGCATCTAAGGCATTTTGGTGGATGAAAATTCAGATAGCTCATTTTATAATTCACTGGTGATGACATATTTACAACATATTTTATGTCAAAACAGATCAACATTTTCATTTTCTTTTCTACTTTTAAGGAGTATCTGTCTACATCACTAACTTAATCAAGACTCAGGATTCTAATATGTTGTATCTGTGTTTTCAGTCATGTCAACTGCATTCTTTAAGGCTTGATTTTTGTTTTTACCTTTTTTTTACTATAAATTGATTTTTCCCTTTATTTACTATATCCTTTCATAAAATAGCACAATTAACTCAGCAACTGCTTATTGTATCATCATGAGGAATTTAGATGAGAATGAAGAATTTATGTGAATGATACAGAATATGAAATATTAGCCCATGAATATGATCCCATTTTAAATGCGTTCCTGTTTCTTTGGTTCTCACTGTGTGCACTATTTCAGTTCTGACTCAAGGGCTCATGTGTTTAAGCAATGAGCACCATAGTTTATTTCTTGTGCTTAACTTCTTCACTCCACTGAGTCTCAAACAAATTTCCAGGTAATAGAGATAACTGATTTTTGCTAGAAAAGTCTTTGATAGTAGAGATTGTTTTCTAAATAATCAAATCATTTGCCTTTCAACCTTTATTTCTTTTGTGATGTGTAGAACTGTACACTGGTTTAAGTTTGTCTCAAGCTCTTACTCAAAATGCCATGTTCCTCCATGAGTTTACAACTTCACTTTTGTATGAATAGAAAACCTTATTAATCCAATATTGGCTTATTTATTAGAGCAAAATCATCGCTGGTCCCCAGATAGCCAAATGCTCTGTTACTTTAATAAAAACCTTTAGATAATCTCAAGCAAGTTAATTGCAATTCTGTTTTTTCCCCTTCTCTGGTCCCCAGTGTTAAGAATTAATAAGATTTTTAGTGCATTATGTTAGCATTTTCCTGATACTAAAATTAAGCTTTTAGAACTGTCGTTTCTAGGGTAATTCCTTTCTACTTTTTAAAATGACTATAGTTCATTGATTTTATCAAATATTCTACTTGTACTCCTTGATGTCTCAAATTATGACCAATATCTATGTACATAATTTTGTGGGTTTATATCTGCCTGTATTTAATTAAATCTGCTTTTATAATTCCAACAAAAAGATAAATTAGGAAGTACTTGTTTTCTCTCAAAAGTATTGTTCTTATTATAGAAAGAGCCATTATGGATTTCTTTAACCAGCACATTCACCTCTTACCATAGTGATGAAATCAGGTTGTTTGTGCACATTTTGCATCCTGAGAAGTTAAGTTGTAGGAGAAAAGGAGACAGTAAAATGTGAGTTAGGCAGTAGCAAGTGGAAAAGCAAGGGAAGATATAACAACAAAGAGAGTCTCAGCCTTTAGGAAGCCCATTTCTTCCTTAACTACCTTGAAATAATAGTTAATGAAAAGTCAACACTACAGATCTATAACCAATTTCCAAAACTTAGTGTCTCCCAAATTTACAGCTAGATGCTGGCAAACCCACATATGTTCATTTCTCCTGTTAGCTATATCACCTTGTGAATGGTATGAGAAATTAGAATATTGAAGAAGTAAAGCTATGCCAGTGGTCATGTGAGAGGAGCAGCAGGTGGCAATTGAAATTCAAGTGTCAGCCCACCAGGAGGTAAGTTATTGATGAATGAATCTTGGGTATACATAACCATGTAATCACAGAATTCAGAATGTCTTTTACTTCTCCTGTGCTATATATGTTTGTTACTGCCATCTTTCTTTGGTATCTGGAGTGGTGTGAACAGGTGTCGGGAGATCCTCACTGCCTGTAATGTAGTATGTTTATCTCATGGAAATATCCCATTTTACTAGGCATTTTTACCTGTGGATTGTTATGAAGATGATTTCTTCCTAAGCCGTATTGTCCAACCGATAATAATAATGTTATTTTAAATAGAATTGTGCTGATAAAAAATAAAACAAAGAAGTGTCATACAGCTAGAGCACATGGGTTTCTATTGAGGAGCCATATACACTGTGGCTCACATTAATGATTAAGAAAAACAGTTGAGTCCCAGTAGCCCAGCTAGCTTAAGTTCTTTTAGCCTTAATGTTTGGAGATCTGATCACAGGTTTCAGAGTGCATCATAGCTTAAACAAAGCTTTTAGTATAACTTAAATTAGACCAAGATGTTTTTGTCAAATAGCTTTGAGGTGAAAAACCCAAGAAGACAATCTAAAGTTTGGAAAAGACATGTAGTTGAATGAGGAACTCATTAAGGTTGGGGAACAAATATGAAGCAGCCTAATTATCACAAGCTGAATTACTTTCCTTGATAGGGTTGGTTGGTGATCGAAGGTGATTATTCCATATATCCATTTTTGCCCTCAATCTCTTGATATAAGAAACTATTGATGAGTGGGTATGCACCCTAAAGATTTAAAGTAGAGCTGACTGATTATTTTTCATGTATAAAAGTTTAGGTTTGTGATTCTTTTAACATTCCTTATAAGATTGCCTTCTAAAATAAATAGCAAAGTGTTTGATTCTTTCTTTGTAACTGCAAAATGCAGCTTGCTAGTAAAAGAAAATCTTGCTTGCTTACACACTGTTAATCTATAACAAGTTGCTTGGGTATGAATGTATGTGGGTTCTTGGGATAATTTGTTTTTCACCTGTAATACATAAACTGTTTAATCATGTAAGGGATATGGAAAACATGCTGTTTTTTACTTGTATTCATTGTAATCATTTGCTTGAAAAACAGAATGTAACCACATGGCAATTTTTATATTGCCTGAAAGATTTTTGCTGGAGTATATAAGCTGTAAGGGAAAGAATAAAGATAGAGTTAAAATGAGTTAGAAGAAAAACCTAAAGAATTAGAGAAGGAAATCACTAGGAAAATAAGGAATACAGAATGTAAAAGAAGAATAAAGAAAAGGTTTGAAGGAAATCATCAAGAGAGTGTGTGAGTGCCTTTTCCCTTTATATCCTCAGATAAAAAAGGTTTTAGTACACAGCTGACTCCATGGATTCCCTTTGAGCCCTGCTCTGCTGGAGCCTGATCCCCCAGGCAGGGAAACACCAAAGCTTGGAAAAAAGAGAAAACAATAGTTATGTGCATATCCTTATTTTGATCCCCCCAACAATTGTATAATAAGAACAGTTAATAATTTCATCCCAGTTCATTTGCCATTTGTATATAGGAGGGCTATTGATTTTTGTGAGTTAATTTTTACCCAGCTACTTAGCTGAAAGTGTGTATCAGCCATAGGAATTCCCTGGTGAAATTTTTAGGGTTACTTATGTATAGTACCAAATCATCTGCAAATAAAGGTATGTTGACTTCTTCCTTTCCAGTTTGTATCCCCTTGATCTCCTTCAGTTGCCTTATTGCTCTAGCTAATACTTCAAGTACTGTATTGAATAGATATAGAGAGAATGGATAATGTTGTATTGTTTTTGGAATTGCTTTAAGTTTTTCTCTATTTAAGCTGATTTTGGGTGTGAGCTTTGAAAATTGCCTTTATAAAGTTGAGATGTATCTTTTTTACTCAAATCTCTCCAGGACTTTTATTTTGGAAGGGGTGTTTGATTCTGTCAAAGGGATTTTCTGCATGTAATGAGATGATCTTATGGTTTTTCTCTTTCAGTTTATTTATACGGTAGATTACATGTATCTAGTTACATTTGTTGAACCATCCCTGCATCTCTGTGATGAAGCATACTTGATTGTGGTAGATGATCTTATTGATGTGTTCTTGGATTTGTTTTGCAAGGATTTTACTGAGAATATTTTTTATTTAAATTTTTTTTTCATTTTATATACCAATGCAAGTTTTCCCTTCCTCCCATTTTCCTGCCCCTCTCTTCTCATCCCATGCCCCCATCCACTCCTCAGAGGGGAGAAAGGCCTCCCTTGAGTAGTCAATAAAGTCTGGCATACCAAGTTGAGGCAGGGCCTAGCCCCTTCTCCCTATATCAAGGCTGAGCAAAGCATCCCACCATATGGAATGGTCTACAAAAAGTCATTTCATGCACCTGGGATAAGTCCTGGTCCCACTGCCAGGGACCCCACAAACAGAACAAGCCACACAATGTTACCCACATTCAGAGGGCCTAGTTTGGTCCCATGAAGGCTCCTTAGCTGTCAGTCCAGAGTCAATAAGTCCCCACTAGCTTAGGTCAGCTGTCTCTATGGTTTGCTCCATCATGATCTTGACCCTTTTGCTCATATGATCCCTCCTTCCTCTCTTCATCTGATCTCCAGGAGCTCAGCCCAGTGCTTAGCTGTAGATCACTGCATCTGATTCTATCAGTTACTGCATGTAGGTTCTATGATGACAATTAGGGTAGTCACTAATCTGATTATAGAGGAAGGCCAGTTTAGGCGCCCTTATAACTGTTGCTAGGAATCTTAGCTGGGGTCATCCTTGTGGATTCCTGGGAATTTACCTAGCACCAGATTTCTGTCTAACCCCATAATGTCTCCCTCTATCAAGACATCTCTTTTATTGCTTTCCCTCTCTATCCCTTCCCCAACTCAGCCATCTTGATCCCTCATGTTCCCCTCTCCTATTTCCTCCCTTCCATTCCCCTTCCCAGTTTACTCAGGAGATCTTAACTATTTCTCCTTCCTGGTGCCCTCCATGCATGTCCCTCTTAGGGTCATCCTTTTTACCTAGTTTCTCTAGGATTATGGACTGTATCCTGGTTATCCTGTGCTTTGTGTCTAATTTCCACTTATGAGTGAATGCATACTGTGCTTGTCTTTCTGGGTCTGGGTTACCAAACTCAGGATGATATTTTCTAGTTCCATCCATTTGCCTACAACTTTCATGATGTCATTGTTTTTCACAGATGAGTAATACTCCATTATGTAAATGTACCACATTTTCTTTATCCATTCTTCTATGGAGGGACATCTAGGTTGTTTCCAGGTTTTGGCTGTTATGAATAATTCTGCTATAAACATAGTTGGGCAAGTTTCCTTATGGTCTAAGTGAGTATCTTTGGAGTATTTGCCCAAGAGTGGTATTGCTGGGTCTTGAGGTAGGTTGATTCCCGATTTTCTGATAAACCACCATACTGATTTCCAGAGTGGCTATACAAGTTTGCACTCTCAACAGTGGTGGAGCAGTGTTCCCTTTATTCCATATCCTCTCCAAATAAGCTGTCATCAGTGTTTTTGATCTTAGCCATTCTAGTATCTCAGTGCTATTTTGATTGGCATTTCCCTGATTGCTGAGGATGTTCAGCAATTCCTTAAATGTCTTTTGGCCAGTTGAGATTCTTCTGTTGTTGAGAATTCTTTCTTTGGATCCGTACCCCATTACAAAACTGAAGTGCAAATGGATTAAAGACTTCAACATAAGTCCATAAATCCAGTTACACTGAACTAATGGAAGGGAAAGTGGGAAGTAGCCTTGAACGCATTGGCACAGGAGACCACTTCTTAAATTTAACACCAGTAGCACAGACACTCAGAGCAGCAACTAATAAATGAAACTTCCTGAAACTGAGAAGATTCTTTAAGGAAAGGACATTCTTTAAGACAAAATGACAGCCTACAGAATGGAAAAAGATCTTTACCAATCCCACATCTGACAGAGAGCTGATCTCCAAAATATATAAAGAACTCTTGAAACTAGACCTCAAAATACCAAATAATCCAATTTACTGAGAATTTGTACATACATGTCCATCAAAGAAACTGGTCTGTAGTTCTCTTTCTTTGCTTGGTCATTATTTGGTATGGGTATTGATATGACTGTGACTTTGTAAAAGAAACTCAGAAGTGTTCCTTCTGCTTCTATTTTGTAGAATAATTTGAGGAGTATTGACGTTAGCTCTTCTTTGAGGGTCTGGTAGAATTCTGCAATGAAACCATCTGGGCCTGGAATTTTTTATTGGTTGGGAGTTTTAGTGACTGCTTCTATACTAGAAGTCAATATATATATATATATATATATATATATATATATATATATATTATATATATATAGCTATTTAATTACTTATCTGATTGTTTTTTAACTTTGGCAAGTGGTATATATCAAGAATCCATTATTTTAGATTTTCTAATTCGGTAGAGTATAGGTTTTTAAAATGTATCTTTATGATTCTCTGGATTTCATTGGCGTTTGTTGTTATATCTCCCATTTCCAACTCTAATTTTGTTGTTTTGGAAACTTTTCTCCATCGTTTTAGTTAATTTGGATAAGGGTTTGTCAATCTTATCGATTTTTTTCCAAGAACCAACTCTTTGCTTCATTGATTCTTTGTATTGTTTTGTTGTTTATGTTTTATTGATTTCAGTTCTTCATTTAATTACTTCTTGTTATCCACTTCTTTAGGGTATGATTACTTTTTTTTGTTTGTTCTAGAGCTTTCAAGCATGCTTTTAATTTGTTATTGTTGTTGTTTTGGTTGGGAGCACAAAGGTCCTTGTGCCCATAGTTCACCAGAGAAACCTGTTGCTCAAATGTTAAATGGTCTTTTAGTTAAAAAAAAAAATACAACAAAACAAACAAACAAACAAAAACAGAGCCAGTAGTTGGGCTAAATACTGAAAGATCAGAGAGACAAAGGAACAAGCCACCTCTTACCTCTAGGACTCCTTAGCCTGAATAGCTTTTCTCAGCTGAAAGTCTTTAGTTCCTGTCTCCTCATGCCTTATATACCTTTCTCCACCCACCCATATCATTAACTGTCTCAACTTTCCTAGTTGAGATTAAAGGAATGTGACTCCTCCCAAGTATTGGGATTAAAGCTGTGTGCCACCACTGCCTGGCTGTTTCTTTCCTAGACTGAGTCAATCACATGTAGTCCAGGGTAGTTTTGAACTCAGATGGATCTCTGCCTCCTGAGTGCCAGGATTAAAGGTGTGTGCCACCACTGTCTGGCTTCCATGTTTAATCTAGTGGCTTGTTCTGTTCTCTGATCATTAGGCAAATTTATTAGGGCATACAACATATCACCACTGAAACTAGGGAGTGTTAATCAGGCAGAGTCTTCCTTTCAAAGAAAAATACATATAACCTGTTTTTCCACACAGAAGCCTTGGAATTGGATGTGATTAATAGCCTGGTCATCTGTGTTATCTGAAGGGACAGGTCATATATATCTCCCACAGCTATTACCAGAGATATTTAATAGTCTTGTTGACCCTTATATTATCTGTATAGTCTAGGGTTTCCCCAAGCTCCCCTAACAAGGACCAGTGGTGGCTAATAGCCCAAATAACCTCTATATTATCTATATGACTGAGAACACCAGATCTTTCCCTAGGCATATCTTATCTCTAGAACAGATCTTGGAAGAAATGGTATGTATTTTGAGTTGAGTTTTGAGGTAATTACGCCTCCTTGTGCACCAGGAATTTTATTACACCGAGAAATTTTTTTCCTCCCAAATTATACTGTGTTTACAAATATTTGCAACAAACAGCCTGGAGTCATACTCCAGAAGTCTGATAGAGCCTGGCTGGCTAAGTCAGGCTGAACTGAGTCTTCCTTTTTGCCTCTTTGTAGATTGTTTTGCTACCCACAGGTGATGCTTGCAGGGACACCCCCACCACCACCCCTCTAAACATTTCTTTTGTGTAGGCACTTAGTGCTATGAACTTGCCTATTAGAGTTGCCTTCATTGTGTCCCATCATGTTGTATATTATTTTTAATTTAGTTCTAGAATGTTGTAAAAAGTCTTTATTTTCTATTTTAATTTCTGTCTTGACCAATTTTAATTCAATAGTGAGTTGTTTAGTTTAAATAAGTTTGTAATCTTTCTGTTATTTCTATTATTATTGATATCCATGAGGGTCAGATAAGTGCAGGGTGTTATTTCAATTTTCCTGTACCTGTTGAGACTTGCTTTGTGTCTGAGTATGTGGTCAGTTTTGGGAAAAGTTCCATGAGGTGCTGAAAAAAAATGTATGTTCTTTTGTGTTTGGGTAAAATGTTCTGTAAATAGCTGTTAGGTCCCTTTGGTTTATAATGTCAGTTACCTCCAGCATTACTCTGCTTAGTTTTTGTCTCAATGACCTGTGTGTTGGTGAGAATGGGATACCGAAGTCTCCCACTATCAGTGTGTGATTTGAGCTGCAATAAGGTTTCTTTTTTTGAGTTAAGTTGCCTTGTGTTTGGTGAATAGCTGTTAGGAATTGAAAAGAAAAGTTATATTGGTGGATTTTTCCTTTGATGAGCATGTAGTGTCTTTTCCTCTCTCTTATGATTAGTTTTAGTTTGAAGTTTATTTTGTCAGACATTAAGATGTCTACATGAATGACAAATGGACTGAGAAGAAATCAAGGAAAGAACAACTTTAAAAATAGCCTCAAATAATATAAAGTATCTTGGGGTAACTCTAGCCTGCAAGTGAAAGACTTGTATGATTAAGAACTTTAAGAAATTGAAGAAGACATCAGAAGATGGAAAGATCTCTTATGCTCATGGATCAGTAGAATAAATATAGTAAGAATAGCCATTCTACCAAAAGCTATCTACAGATTCAATGTAATCCCCATCAAGATTCCAATACAATTCTTCACAGATCTTGAAAAGACAATTTTCAACTTCCTATGAAACACACACACACACACACACACACACACACACACACACTCACACACACACACTCACACACACACACACACACACACACACACACATACAGAGAGAGAAAGAGACAGAGAGGAGAGAATAGCTAAAATAATTCTTTTTAATAAAAGAACTGTGGAAGGAATCACTATCCCTAATTTCAAGCTGTACTTCAGATATTTAGTAATAAAATCAGTATGGTATTGGCACAATAACAGACACATTGATCAATGGAATTGAAATTCCACATACTTATGGACAACTGATTTTTTATAAAGAAGCCAGAAATACACACAGGAAAAAAAAGAACATCTTCAAAAAATGATTCTTTTTTAAATTTTATGTACAAGTATTTAAATAGATCTATGCTTATTGCCCCATACAAAACTCTAGTCCAAATGGATCAAAGACCACAATATTAAACCAGATACATGGAACCTGATAGAAGAGAAAGTGGGGATCAGCCTTGAATTCATTGGCATAGGAAGAGACATGCTGATAGATCACAGTTAGCATAGGAACTAAGACAATAATTAATAAATGGGACCTATAAAACTGAGAAGTGTCTACAAGGCAAATGACATCATCATTCAGACAAATCATCAGCCTATAGAATGGGAAAAGATTTTTATCAACTATACATATGATAAAAGGCTAATACCCAAAATATATAAAGACCGTACAGACAAACTAGATATCTTCAATAGACAAAACTCAAATCCCTGACAGACCCTTTAAAAATGTTTAACAACCTTAGTCATCAGGGAAATACAAATCATAGCTACTCTGAGATTTTATCTCGCACCCATCAGAATGCCCAAGATCAATAAAACAAGCAACAGCTCATATTGATGAGGATATGGAGTAAGAAGAACATTCATACATTGCAATGAGAGTGCACACTACTCATGCAGTCACTAAGGAAATCAGTGTGGTGGTTCCTCGGGAAGACAAGAATCCATCTACCCCAAGGTATACCATTTCTTGGGCATATACCATAGGATACTTCATCCTACCACCATGCTTGCTCTACCATGTTCACTGCTGCTCTATTTATAATAGCCAGAAATCAGAAGCAACCTAGATGTCCATCAATGGATGACTGGATAAAGAAAACGTGATACATTTGCACAATGAAATATTCAGTTATTAAAAAAAGAAATCATGAAATTCATAGATAAATGAATGGAAGTAGAGAAAAATTATCCTGATGAGGTAGAACAGAGCTAGCAAGAGAAATACGGTATGCATTTGCTTCTTTGTGGATATTAGCTGTTAAGTCAATGATAACCAAGCTGGAATTTGTACAATCACAGAGGTTAGGTATGGAGTAGAGAGATCTCTCCAGGAAAGGAAAATAGAATAGATTGCTATGGATGGATGGGTGGGTCTGGAATGGAAGGAAGAAGTAGAAAAGGGGATAAGGGAGGAAAGAGGGGGAGAGATAGCTAAAATGAAAGGCCTTTTGAGAGGTAGTATGGAAACCTAAGACACTAGAAGCTTCCTAATTATATACATATGTGAAGGTGAATCTAAATGAAATCACTGAATCATGGGGAAGAAAGAGCCACAACTGGACATGTCTTATCACCAAATGAAGCTTCCAGTACCAGGATTGGGATACATCTAATTGAATTGTTGACAAAGGAGTCCCGCCCCTCCAAACAACCCAGGGTGTTGACAAGACTCTAGGTTGTACTCCACAAACTGACAGAAAGAATTCATTGCTAAAGTCAAGACTCACACAACCCATCAAACATGAGGAAGTTGAGCTGGTACCAACATAGAGTTTTCACTCCTATGTGAGAGTGTCTTTGGTATAGGAAGGTAATCTGCATGCTACTAAAGGAGAAACATAAACATCAACCCAGTTCAACCCCTTTGATCTACAATGGTAAACTATCTGCAAGATGTGCTAGTGCAATGGTGTCACAAATCTTGTGGGAGTCACCAACCAATAAAATATCTTATTTGATGTAAGACCCACTTCACGAGATGAAATTCATGCCCAACACTGCTTGGGTGACCACAAACTTCCAGAGAGTGACAGAACTTGGAGCACTCAGCCCTAAAGGGGATGTCTCAGTCTAATCTCTCCCCTCAGAGGTTAGAGAAACTTGTGGAAAAGGAAATACAAAGAGGATCTTCCTAGAGGGTTCTAAACACAGACATTCTGTCCATTCATCTAGGACCACATGTTCCTGTATCTGTTGTCATGGGGGTCACCATTGAAATGACTGAACCTGTCACTGAATTTGGAGCTCACTGATTTGACTTGCCAGGCAGTCCATCAAACTTCAGGAATCCTGACCACCTCCAAACACACACAAACACAGTATGAAATTATAGGAAGAGGAAGAGATAGGAAGATTACTAAAGAGAACATGATTTCTTTCCCAGACTTCAAGTCCAACCATAAGAACTACAGTGTCACTTTGCAAAGAACCCTTCGTCCCCAAAGATGATGATGATACAGGAAAGACCTCATCTCCTTACATTTCCAGAAGCCTTATAAGAAATCTCCAGGAAACATCCTGGATTCTGAGTTCACTGTACCTTCAGAAGCTTCCAGTAACTGACTGCCCTTTCCATTATAATACAATTCTGATTCCCAATAACTCAGTAATAGAAGAAAGTCTTTGTGGAGCAGAAAAAGAAAAAAAAATGTATTCTGCAGATGCTGTTTATTTAGAAGGAAACCAGCAGCTGACAAACGCTGAGAAGATTTTAATGGCCAACTGTCGTAAACTTAAATAGCGTGAAGCAGAGGCAAGCTGTGGAAAGCTCAAGATTTGCTAAGCCCATATCAGACAGCACCCAGGAAACATTAAAACAAAAACCACCACTCGAGAAGAAAAAAAAGTTAATGACTGGAGAAGAATATCTAGATAAGAGTAAGACATATTCATGAATGCCAAGGACTTAAAACATAGTAGTGACATTCAGGCAGAGTGTAACACATACAGCATCAGAAAACCCAACAAACAAAGTCAGCCTGTTGGTATGCCTTCAATATAGTTTGTGCAGCCACAGAAGGATTGTGATGTCCCGGTTTCCTTTAACCACTCAGTTCCTAATAACTGCTGGCTCTAATATTCCTGCTGCTGTCATCCACTGTCAACTACGGACCCTCTCCCAAACTGAGCCGATAAAGGCGCCATGTCTCCAACCCTCAAAAGCATAAGCTAAATTCATCTCTTTTCTTCGAAAACAGCCTCTGTCGATTATTTCACTACAACGAGGATAAACTGGTCACTATGACTGTAGGTCACACAAATCAATTGGACTTCAAATTTCTAAGATTCATCTTTTAAGATGTTTTGAATTCATGATACGAGAATTTCATATGTGTGTACAATGTACTGTTACGATAGCCCTCCTCCACTCCAATTCCTTCCAGCTGCTGCCATTCAAGTGTTACTTCTAACATCATGTTCTCTTATTTTAACCCACTAAGTCAAATGACTGCTTTCACTGTGTTCATGGGTAGAGGGCCATCCACTGGAACAGAGGCCACTTACCAGGGACTGCATCCTGAAGAAAACAGACTCGTCCTCCTCCAGCAGCCATCAACTGGAAATAGCTCTTCAGCTAGGTGAAGGGTTTTGTGAGTACCTTTTCATGGTGGAATTTTGACTGACTTGATACTTAAAGGTGAGTCTAGCTTGTTTGTCCATTTATTAGAGACAGAGAGATAATGAGTCCCCTATGAAAGCCTACAAACAGAAATTTATTTGTTTCATTAAAAATATTCTTGAGCTGGGCGGTGGTGGCACACGCCTTTAATCCCAGCACTCGAGAGGCAGAGCCAGGTGGATCTCTGTGAGGTCCATGCCAGCCTGGTCTACAGAGCAAGATCCAGGACATGCAACAAAACTACATGGAGAAACCCTGTCTTGAAACCGCCCCCCCCCCCGCCCCAAATATTCTTGAGACATATCAGAATTCACACAATTGTAACACAGAATCCTTAACAAAGAAAGACTATGATAGTTGTTGACAGTTAAGCATGGAAATTTTTTTTAACACATTATATTCATGCAAAAACTCTCAAAACAAAAGCAGCATCTTCTTCAGTTCCTGTCATGGGACAGCCACGTTGAGTTCTTAAGTGTCTAGGCTGCTCTATTCTATGATTCTATCCATGTGTTTATTATCTTATTTATCAAATTACTAAATTGAGAAGTTGTTTATTGACTTTCTTTTCTTAGAGCTGAGAGATCATTTGCCTTTTCTTTTATCTTTCTATGATCCTTGTCATCGCCTTTTTAGTTAAAAAATACCTATTCTTTGGATCAATAAAAAAATTCACATCACACTGCTTATGCACATATTATTATTTGTTGAACCAGTTAATGACTCAAGACTATTCTTCCATTATCATTCAAATGTTGTTTCCCCAAATAATAGTATTATTTGACTTCTTAGCCTTTTTTACAGAGATGTTTTACCCTTAGGTCTAAGAAGACTTATGACAATTTTTCCAAATACTCATACATATTGGGCAATATATCCAGGCCTTTTGCTTATTTACATCACTGTTTTTATTCTAGTCCTGAAGATCTTTCTTTAGCTTTCCTATACCATCATAGAATTTGTGCTGGCTTTTTTTTTTTTTTATTATCATACTTCAAATATAATCTTGAGATTTTTTTTTAATCTTCAGATCCCTGTTCTCTTGTTGCAATAAATAAACCATCTAGGAATTTCCCAAGTAGTTGAGAGTTGTATTTTTGGATATTTTTAAGTGTAAAGAGATATATACTTTAAATAAACAAATTCAAATTTTGGAGCTATAAGGTCATGAATAAAACTGACATCTATTTTAAATTTGACTTGAATCTCACTGGGAGGTAGAAGTAATAGTTTAAAATATTGTGCAGGAAACAGATTATGCAGATGTTGGTATTTCTGGTATGCTTTCTATTACAGGGAAAATATTTAAAACATGATACATTTACTTTATTTCTGTGTTGGTGATGTTCCCAACATTTTGGCTCTTTTTTAAAATTGTGTCTTTGAGAATTTTATGCAATATTTATCTGAAAATCTCTCTGATGTGTTTGTGTGCAAGTACTCGTGTTTTTGTGTGTAAGTGAGGTCATACGTATATAACAACTGGCCTACAGACATCAGAGAACAGCCTTGGGTGTTGGTTCTCACTTTTGACCTTGTGTGAGATAAGATCTTGTTTCCCAAAGCATAGACCTGTGTAGCTGCCCATGGACCACTGGAGAGTCTCTACTATCCCCATCCCAGGTCACTGTTGGAGCACTGGGATTGTAGATAAAGACTAACATGACCTGTTTTATATGTGTTCTGGGGACCTGAACTCAGGTCCTCATGCTTGCACTGAAGCCCACTTTTGGATTCTTCAATATCTGAAATGAAATCAGTCTGTCCTCACAGGAAGGTCATAAATATAAATTATTTTGAACAATATACATTTAAAATACACATTTTCAAAACTATTATTTAAGTGAAATACTATATATATTGAAATGAGTTTCCTTAAATTCTTGTAAATATTTTTTTTTCTGTTTATCCCTGGTATTTAGAATACTGCTTACCCTTTGGCTCATCACTTTGATCTTTCAATTTCTCAAGGTATTCTTTATTCTTAGCCCCTGTATCTTTAATATAATGTGTCACTGTGATTGTAGACCTACCTATGTGCAGAAAAGAACACAGGTTCACCACTCTAACAGCTATATATAAAGACATTAAGATTAAACAGTTCATCTTATACCCCATATTCCACAGTAATGTTGACACTGAGTGATGAGTTTAGATATTCTAAAATTCTAATAAAGTCAGTGTTTTAGCCAGTGTTGTGTCGCCGTGAAGAGACACCATGACTATGGCAACTCATAAAAGAAAGCACTTAACTGGGGCTAACTTAATATTTCAGAGGTTTGGTCCATTATTGCCATGATGGAAGCATAGTATCATGCAGGCAGACATGGTACTGGAAAGGTAGCTTGAGAGTTCTACATCTGGATTCGCAGGCAACAGGAAGAGAGAGAACCACTGAGCCTCCCTTGAACTTCTGAAATCTCAAAGTACACCTCCAGAGACACACTTATTTCAACAAGGCCACACATACACCATCAAGGCTGTACCTACTAATGGTGGCACTTCCTGGTGACCAAGCATTTAGATCTATGAGCTGATGGTGGATATTCATATTCAAACCACCACAGTGAAATATTACAGTTATCTTTTATTTTAAGCAATTAGGCAACAGCATGATAGTTATTGGTTCTCTGTTTAGGTTCTGACTTCCCAAAATATATTTATATCTCAGATTTACTTGCCTTTCTATCTTTCTTTTGTGTGTTCCTATGATTTGAGAGCTGTATGCCATCATAGAAGGGTTTATCTAGTGATCAGAAGCACATATGTGTTGTCAATCTACTGATTTTATTTTGTGGTACTAGGCCTTATTCATGCAGTTATTAATTGAAAATAAAATGAATTATGGTTACTAGGGCTAGTTAAAAACAGCATGTAAATGTAAAACTCATAATTTAAGGAATTTTTAAAACCAAAGTATTAAATAAAAGTGTTCTAAATCACAGATTATACAAAATAAAAAGATCTGGGAGGAAGAAAGAAATATTTTCTCATTTATTAATAATAGAGGATTTCACTAATTATACTTTATTTTACTAGTGATATTTAAATATGCACTAAACACTATTTACTATAGTGAGAATGACCAAATGGTGAGAAAGCTCCTTGATGGAATTCAAACTACATAGTTAAAAACCTACTTTTACCTACCAATGTATTTACTATGGGTTTGAAGTAGTTTGTGTTCTTGTTAATAAGAATTAAAAGAGATAGAAAACACTTCTATTGAAGCATTGAAAAGCTCTATTTATAAGATAATTCAAGCTTAAAAATATGAAATATTAAAGAGGAGGGAATTAAAGATTGCTAATACTCTTTATATAAGATGTCTAGAAATCAATAAAGACTAGAGGAGAGGAGAAACAAGGTAAGGAGAAAAATGATAATATTAAGAAATTTGCAGGTGTGCTAGATACTGAAATTTTCAGGCACAAATTTAAAAATAAATATGATTATTTCATCTAAGAAAATAAATGATAAAAGTTAGACTTATATTAGAGTTACAAAAATAAAATGCTAAGGAAAATCTGAAAACCAGATAAAATTAATAGTTACTATTGATTAATATTACTATCTGGGAATCAGTAGTTATTTATTTTAGCTACCTTTCCAAAAAATAGATTATGGAATGAGAATTTATCTACAACTGAATTATTAGGAGAGCTGGATAATTAATTGCTATTCTTCTCAGAAGCAAAAGAACACAGAGTTTGTGTTCCTATACCAATCTTTCTTCTTTGGTGGGTTGACACAGAGAAATGAAAATCTCAGGTAAATAGGCAAAGATGGCCACAGATTCTTTGGGTTAGCATACCAAGAAGATAAAATTGTTATATGTATGGGTATAAAATGTTATCTATTATATTTGTCTTTTTTTAAATCTATTGGACATGGAGGAATAGAGTATTATGAAAAGAATGTGCATAAGTGAGATACATTCAATTTGAAACACAGATATCTATAATAAGGAAAATTTAATACAGAATATTAAAAGCAAATAAATAAAATTGGATACTTAGCTACAACCTGGTAAGGGGACAGCACCGAGTAGAAAAAGCATGTCAGGTTTTTAGAGCTGAGATCCTCCGAATTTTAATTTAATTTAGTTAAGTGTGTATGACTGTTTTGCCTGCACATATGTCTGTGCACCAGATGTGTGCTTGGTACCCTCTGATGCCAGAAGAGGGTGTAGGATCATCTGGATCTGGAATTACAGATATTTATGAGCCACTGTATGGATTCTGGGCATCAAATGCTGCTCCTCTGGAAAAATAGTCAGTGCTAACCACTGAGAAATCTTTCCAGACCTCAGTACTATGACTTTGTGGTTACTACAATTTTACAGAAAGTTCAAAATCTGGAAGTGTGAGACTACTAAGTTTGTTCATCTATTTCAACCTTGTTTTAGAAACTTGATGTATACCATGTTGGGGGAGTTCCCTTTTCCTCATGGTCTGTTAGCCACCGGGCTATGAGAACAAAGGGAGCAGAAGCATGAGTATGGCCTGTTGGTGTGATGGAAATAACATCCCGGGAGTCTGCTTCAGTGTTACAGCTCAACTTTATTTCAGATGGGGGCAGCGGCTGGGACATCACCTAATTTGCATTTGGCAGCACTGGACTTACCATACAGCTGGAGCACAATACCTAATTATTATACGTATAGCTTGGCAGGGAGGCAGGGGTATTTGCAGAGAATTATGTCAAAGTTCACACTTAAGGTAAGTCAGGTATTCAGGCTCAAGGATAGTTTCCAAATAAGGTCAGGCATCCTGGCCTAGAGACACTATCCAAATGAGGTAGGGAGGGAGTCCTTCTGCAAAGGGAGTCTGCCATAATATGCCAAGCTCAGAGAGCTATCTGGACATGGTGAATTATAATCTTAGAGCAGCAGAGCCCTCCAATGCCATATAAAAAGGTGTGATAAAACAAGTGTGCATTTTGCATATGTTAAGCTGTTATTACATATAGTAGCTCCTAGTTTTGTCAAACTAGTGAGTATTTGAACTATGACTAGATCAAAATAAGATAGGCTGAAGAAAATAAAATATCTTATTAATGATTTCATAATGATTGCATGCTGATACAATATTACTTCACAATTAACAGACTAAATAAAATGTTTCTTTAAAATTCCTGTCATTTATTTCTTTTTCTTTTTTAATATGAATCCTGCAGAATTTAATATTTTGCTGTCTTCCTTTCTATTTTAATTGAATAGCACTGCTTTGCAGTAAGAAGTAAAGGAATGATTCAAATGCATATTTGAAATTTAAATGCAAGTTATAGTCAAAATGGTACTCATGCAAATGCGAAAAAAGGGACTATTTGAATAAAGGAACAAAAGTACAATAGAAAACAAATGGTAAGTGTCAACATAAACATATCTGTCATTGTATGATGTATACATGAATTAAATACTCAATCATAAAACAGAGAAAGTACATGTAGATATTAAAAACCCCTAGTTAAATAACTCAATCATATGTATAAACACAAAAATATTGTCTCATAAAATGGAAAAAAGTCATGTGCTAGAAAACTGTAATCCCAATACTTGGGAGGTGAAGGCAGGAGGATGATGATTTTAAGACCACTCTTCTACTAGTGAGAGAGTGCCTGAAATTCAAGGTGAAGATCTATTCAGTACAAAATAGCAAATGAAAGAAGTAAAGTGTAGTTATGTTAATATGAAACGACACATTAGTGGTAGGAAACTACTTTAAAATAAGAAAAGAAATGTGCATTCTAAATTGCACATATTAATCACAGAGTCTCAGAACACACTAACAATAATGATAGTAAAGACCAGAAATAGGCAGATCCACAGAGGAGCTTATAACAACCATTTCAATAATTGGTAGAAGAAATGAAAACTCAGTAAGCACATAGATTCCTGTGAAGAGATTACAAGGGATTAATGGTAGTCTTGCAGCATGAGTCTGTTCTTGTAAAACTGTATTGTCATAAAATGTGTTTCCTTACAGGCTTGGTACCTTCTGCACACAGAAGCTTCTTTCTTGTTCCTCCATAATGTTATACAGCCAGGGGACCCTCACTAGGATAGTGGTGTCCTGTTGTTTGCTCTCTCCAGCCATTAGACTCACGAGTGAAATAAGCGTCTTTATTAAGCACACAGCTTACATACTTTGTTACAGAAACGTTAAATCATCAAAGACATTTCACCTTGTAAGACTGAAGAGAGTCTGGGAAGTTAGTTTGCTCTTGAGGAGCTGGTTGTTTTCTCTATGAGGAAAGGTCATATTCATGACCCAACGTAGGCCAGTTGCTAAACACTGAGCCACAGTAGTAGCTAGCTCACTTTTGAGAATGACAAGAGTCAATTACTCTGTCCCATTTATAACATCGCGAGTAATTCATGTGGCTATCATATCCATGTGTCAATTTTACCATCTTTCAAATTTGAACTATGACAAAGACTGGCTAAGTATTCTTGTCCAAATCATTTTGTTATCTTGTATTTTAGTATTTTCCTTGTGTGGAGGAAGTGTTCAGATGATTGTTTACATGCTTGTGATGGTCAATATTGACACATGTGGGAAGGGGGAACCTCAGTTGAGGAGTTGCTCCCATCACATTGGCCTGTGAGCAAATTAATAAGGCATGTTCTTGATTGCTAATGATATAGGGGTACACAACACACTGTGGTGGCATCATTCATAAGACAATGGACTTGGAGCATCAAGTAAGCAGTATTTCTGATTTAGTTTCTGTTTCAGTTGCCTCTAAGTTCCTGCTTTAAGCTTCTGTCCTGGCTTCCATAATGGACTGCAACCTGCAAGCCAAATAAGCCCCTTCCTTCCTAAGCTGCTTTTGTGCATGTTGTTTATCACAGTAACAGGAAGCAAACTCGGACAATACTCACAACTCATACAAACATATATATATATATATATATATATGCATGCATTACAAGTTAGGTTCATTTTCATGTATCGAAACACCAATGATCACAAGTCAATATACATTTTTTTGCAATACAAAGTGGATTACTAGGTGCACTACTTAAATATCTGTCTATTAGTAAGGTTTGTTCTCATTCATATCTTTTATCTTTATGTCAGAAGGGGTGCTTACTACAGTTTCTATACTTTTTTTGGCTATGACACACCAGCATGAAAATTGAGCTTATGATCTCTCTCTTCTGTAATCTAGTCATAAGGAATATTGAATGTGATATAAATATAGGCTAAATAAAAGGTAGTGGAGATAGCCTGGAAAACTAAGCAATATGCCCACATAGCTTGCTTGAGTCTTCCCATCCTACTTATTCTGTGTCATAGACATCTCCTTATGTTTTACAATGTGTTACTGCTGAACCTATTCAACTCTGGACTTCATGGAGTATGGCAGGTGCTCCTTTATGTTAAGCAAATCTGTTGCTGCGAAATTATGTATTCAACATAACCATAACTAGGTGACACACTATAGCTTAACTTTCCAAATGTTTCTATTGCTCTGTCCCAATGTATAGAGCAGTAGGCATCTATATTGTGATCCTCCTGTTGAAATTGTAACAAACTCCATGAGGCTTCTTTACCCACTAAGTATTCCAATATGGCTTCAAAGTTGACTCATAGTTGTATTCATTTTCTATACTATGGTGAGAAATTAAATTACCACAAACTTAGGAGCTAAGTGCTAAACAGCACAAATTCATCATCCCATAGTCCTTACAGATCAGATTTCTCAGTTCTGTAATTCAAGTTTCATGAGACAAAAATCAGGTTGTAGACTATGGCTGAGACTTGTTTAGAGCTCAGTATTCTTTCAGGTCCATTGGATTTCAGGTCAGAAGTCAGTTCCTTACACTGTCTGTGTTAATCAGAGACTAAGTCACTAATTTCTAGTTTACTGGTTCTTACGGTTCAGAAATCACATTTTCCTCACACTATTTCCTGTAATTACTATAGAATACTTTTTTGCTACAGATCTTATTAAAGCTAACAACCTTCAATATCACCCTGCAACAAAACGAGGCAGTCTTCTAAGGTGTAGAATATGCTGCCTCAACAATACAGAGACCTAAGGGCTTCTGCTCCTTTCTGTATGGTAGAAATGTATGATGTTATCATTTGTTGATTACCTTGAAGAGAATGGCCCAATATGCCTTATACCAACAAATGCTGAAAACTTTGATATGATAGGTTGAAGATTCTTGGTAGAATTCATGAATACTATCATGTTTTATCCTCTAGATTTTATCAACTCTCCCAAGGCACGAGAAATTTCTCAGTTTTCCTGCTGATTAGGATGATGCCATCATTTTATGGACCAGTATCAAGTTCTACATGATTTCTAGCCAATCCAGATTTCTTTAGACTAAAATATAGCATGCATATTTTTATCTATTCAAAGTGCATTGAAGCTGTTTCAAATCCTCTTTGTAAGTATAGACACAAGATACTACATCAATGGTTGCATATTTTATACCACATTCTGGGTCATTCATCTACAGCACTGCTATTCATATATAGCAATGATAGTACAATGTACAGATAAGCAGCAGATGAAGTTATGTAGTTGAATGAATAGTAATTCAGTATGATCTTCTGTAAACAGTCTAGACTAGATTTATTTAGAAGTCATATTGACAAATGTAAAAAAGGAATATCATTCATTTATACTGGCCATAAATGTGAATAATGATTGCCATCGCTAACAAATTTGGGATACTACTTACCCATAAGTCCCTTTGAGGAAAGATTGGAGAAATAATTATCTGTGTTATGTTGAAGGAGTGGTACCACATGTTATTTCTCTTTGGCAATTGATTTCTCTGCCAATTATTGTATTGCTGGTTAGAGAACTGGCTAACATCTAAAATTGGATAAGTAATCAATAACTATCATTTAAGTGATAGCACCCACTTTGTATGGAGGTGGGGAGGGGGCTTGAAATTGACCCAAAGCCTAATTCAGTAGTGTGCATTGTTGCTTGCCAGTTTATTTTTGTCTTAGGAAACATTTATTCTGCTAAAAAGTCTGTAATAACAACTCCAACTATTAGTCGTGTTCTAATAGAGGGACCACACACACTGAGTGCAGTAGTGATGTTGGGGTACCTTTGTCTTCAAGGAGAAGTGTATGGACAATGCTGTGATGCATAGACATTTAAAGAGATTCCTTGCTTTCAACAGTATATTCACTTCATGTTGTAGTGTTTTTAGCCTTAATTTCTTCCAGTCTCTGCCAGGTTTTGCATTGCTACCTCATTTTGTGTTGGCTGTCATTTCCCCCAAGCTTTCAGCAGTTGTCCTAGCACTGTGTTCTCTGTGTTCCCCATCGTCTGGGATCTTTGCCAGAGTACTCTATACTCTGGCATACTTTTAGCGTTCTCAAAATCATCGGCCTTGTTTATTACCTAACTTTATGATCTACCCCTGAATCCTCTCCCAGCTTTTGTCAATATGTGAGGATTCCTGAGGAAGATTGTTTCCTACATAGATCCTTTCTTCAATTCAAATGATGATAAGGTTTAAGCACAGTTACTAGATGAGGAGAGTGATCTTGGGTGCTACACACAACTCCCAGGCAAGGCCTTTGCAGCATTTTAATTAAGGAGGAACTTACAAGTCATTCTGAGGGAAGCCATCTATATGGTTCAAGGGAAACACAACCAAGATTTTTATACATAACAAACCTGTTGGTTGTCTACATCCCACTTATCAAGGTCCTAATATTATTAATCCCAAGTACCAATTTTAACACAGAGTAGCTGCCCAGGCTAAGTATCCAACCGCTACGGCTTTGCTACTTTTGATATTAAGTTCAGGACCCCTAACCTTTTCTTTCATTCTCCCATGTTATAAAGCATGTAAACTTTTACTTTCTCATGCATGATATGCTAAACCACCTGCTCGTTCACTTTTCCAGTATACCATCCCAGGCATTCAGGTTGAGATCTGCACACTTGCTCTGCTTTTTTTGTAGTGAGACTCTCAGCAATCCATCTAGACAGTTAGACGTTTCCCAATATCAGCAATGGAATGATCCAGACACTCCAAAAGTCCATCACAGAGTCTCTTAAGAAGACACTTCTGGCACCATTACCACAGGATGATGTCCTAGAAAGCACATTCTGAGATGCCATTCAGCAGGCAATGGCTCTCTAAAGAGTGACTTTGGGGACTACTGTAAAGGCTGGATGCACATTTAGACAAAGAGAAGCTTAGCAGAACTCAATGACAGAGGTCCCTGAGACTGAGAGGACCCTTTAGCAGCTTGTCTTGAGTTTGAGTATAAGAGTCAGACGTCCACACCCTTATACTGGTAAGTCATTATTTGTGGTCCTAGGTGGGATGTTTGCCTTCAGCCAGGGAAGTCCTCAAAAGGGAGTGAACGTTGAGATTTCCTCAGAGATCTTCCACTGAAAAGGGATCTGATAGCACATTGCAGCATTATCACATACAATGAAAAGGGGCAATAGTGCTTTAAGACAGCCATGAGACACAATAAGCAAACTGAAGAATGAATGCAGCAAATATAAAGGCCTGTTTAAAAGCTATGGTAATTAAATGAATGCTGTTCTGGTATAAAAAGAGGAGGTAGGTGATTCAAAGAGCTCAGCCACTCAGCCCTAAATGGGATGTCTCTATTAAATCTCCTCGGGGATCAGGGGAACCTGGGGGAAGAGGCAGAAAGAGTGTAAGAACCAGAGGGGATGGAGGGCACCAGGAGAACAAGGTCCTCTAAATCAACATGACCAAAGTTCATATGAACTCACAGAGACTGATGCAGCATTCACAGGGCCTGCACCATGTACATGAGATCTGTCCTGGGTATTCTTACAGTTTCCCGTTTAGTGTTTTGGTGGGATTTCTGAGTTGTGTAAACGAGTGGGTCTCCAGTTCTTCAACCTTGATTTGGGCTCTGTTGGTTCTATTGCTTTGTCTTTTCCAACTCTGATGTGCTAGGTTTTGTTTCATAGTTTTAATATTATTATTATATTATTATCCCTTAGAGACTGGTTTGTTTTCTAATGAGACATAGAAAGAGGGTGGATCCTGGTGGGAGGGGAAGTGGGAAGGAACTGGGAGCAGTAGAGGGAAGGCAAACAGTAATCAGAATACATTATATGAGAAAAAAAATCTATTTTAATAAAAGGAAAAATAGTAATATTAAATGGCAGTGGTAAAAAGAAAAGAAAGAGAAGTTCAGAAATCAACCAAAGCATACGTGTATGGTTAAGGCATCTGAAACAGAATTGTTTGTTAAAGTATATTGTTTCAAAAAAAGAAGGCTGTTGTACTTATCACATTAATTCTGTTTGAAAATGAATTTTGACATCCAAAATTGGGTTATACAATTGATGATTGAATAAGAAATTGTTGCAAATAAATACTAAAAATGAAAGTGCTCAGAAAAAAAGGAGGAGAATATCTTTAAGCCTTTGTGGAAGGCATATGGCACTAATCATAAAACAATGTAATAAATTAAGACTATGAATATTAAGATGTGCTGTTCATCAGATCATTGAAAACACCTTTAGAGGGATTGTAAACCAAACCACAGATGGAAGGCATTTATGACAAATATCAGAATAAATAATTCATATTCAGAAACATGGAAATACCAAAATGGACCAAGAAAAAGTTTAAAATCACTTGGAAAATTGGCAACCATTTAAAATAGGTATTTCTCAAAAGAGGATATATAAATAGCAAGTTATACAGGGAAAAATACCCAACTACATTGCTTTTTTACTAATTTGTTTATTTTTTTCACAATTTCACAATGCATATAATGAATCTGGTTATTTAATCCCCAGATTCTCCATTTTTTATAGCTACCTGAATGACTAAAATTTTTTTTATCCATCAAAGAAAGCAAGCAAAGGAAGAATATTGAGTACCTGGTACATGTAAACTGCTCATGAGCATTAAGGCATTCACAGTGATTTGACAGTATGTAGTATAAGTGACCATACATGTACCATATGGTTTAGTGATTAATTTTCAGATATGTGCTAAACAGAAATTTATGTGCCGTAAAAAGACATACAAAAGTATTCATAGCAGCAACAAACACAAACTAAAAACAGCCTACACAGTCATAAAAGGAGAGGGGCTATTAAAGTAAGATGCATTCATGTAGTAAATAATTGTAGTTATCAATAAAATCTAAAAACTAATAAATATATGAACATTAAGCTCATATACATGGCACTTAGTGATAAAGAAGTAAAACAACAAAAATATAATACATAAGGGGAAATAAGTATGTGGAGTCATGTATTGATTTCAAATAAGAAAATTTGCAAATGGTTTTAGAGTATTTATTTTTGTGTGTTTACGGGAATATAACAATTTAAGGAACCAAGACACTTGTATTGGATATTTTCCATTGTCATCTGGTGCTGACTTCATGGATATGAATATTTATTGACTTATATTCATAGAATTGCATGTTGTTTATTATGCTTTTATTGTGATTAAAGAATTATTTGCAAACAAAATACACTATAGAAAACATATCATTGTACAATACAGTAAGTGTGCATGTAGGTGCACGTGTGTATGTCAGTGTGTGTGCATGTATGTATGTGTATGTATGTTTGTGCCTGCTTGTGTGTCCTTGTGTGTGTGTGTGTGTGTGTGTGTGTGTGTGTGTGTGTGTGTAAAGGTACATAGAGAAAGACCACAAGTGGATCTTGTAAGAAATTTAAAAAGGTAAATGTAGCTCTCAGTCTTCACCAAATAAAGAACTTTTTTGAAGCAAACAGAGACCATGATAGAAACCACAACTGTTCGAAATAAAAACAAAATAATTGCTGGATGTCCAGACCCAATGGATGCATCTATAAAACAACTCCTGCACATAGGGCTTGGAAAACATT
Organism: Peromyscus eremicus; assembly: GCF_949786415.1. NCBI lineage: Eukaryota > Metazoa > Chordata > Mammalia > Rodentia > Cricetidae > Peromyscus > Peromyscus eremicus. Next base: position 54,976,733 of record NC_081428.1, on the reverse strand, counting down.
AGAGAAATTGAGGAGGGAAGATTTTAAGAGCCTGAGGACCAGGAAACCTGCCAGGGAAACTATGTCTTCTAGAAATGACAGGGAAGTTTACCCATGATAACTCATGATATGACTGCCTGCACAGGCCCTGAGAAATGACAACATCAATAGACCACTAGTTATTGTGATGGGAGGCAATGTAATGGGCTCCACCCCTAGACAAAGAACTAACTATAGGCAATCAAGGATTTCTAATAGCAGGAATAATAATCTTCCAAGGAATGAACTCTATAGTTAGTTATCTAATTCAAAGTGGTCAGCCCTCTAACATGAACACACACACACACACACATATGCACATGTACACACACACACACACACACACACACACCTCACTGTACAGACTCAACAGGCAATATGCATATATATATATATGGAGAGAAAGAGACATATATGCAACAATAACAATAAAGAAAATGAGGCAGCCAGGTGGTGGTGGCACATGCCTTTAATCCCAGCACTTGGGAGGCAGAGGCAGGTGGATCTCTGTGAGTTCAAGGCCAGCCTGGGCTACAGAGTGAGTTCCAGGACAGGCGCAAAGCTACACAGAGAAATCCTGACTTGAAAAATCAAAAAAAAAAAAAAAAAAAAAAAAAGGAAATAGAAATCTGTGATTTACCTGCCTTTTGTTAATTATCTTATAATAGCTTAATCTGTGAATTTATGCTATTTTTCTACATTAAAATTTTTAAATTTTGAAATGAATATTTAAAATTATTTTGAGATTTGCTCTCATTTTTTCATAATTACCAATAAGGAGTGATTTTGTGTTTTGAAAGCTATAGCATTCAGTACAGTGGCTATCTATTACTGGGTGTTATTTTTGTCCTTATAAAAGCACTTTAGTATTTATAATTTAATTTCATTCTCATATCTATTGTACTGTAATCTTATTAACCAATCTTTAATTTCTTCCCCTACCCTCACAATAAAGCTAACTGGAAATAAGATATGATTGCTTTCTTTTCATGTTTAAACACTAATTTATAAATACTGTATTTAAAGAAATATACAGATGCAGAAATATCAGGAAGTCACATATGTATGTAAATATTTATGATCGATGATAAACAGTATAATTTGATAGAGTAGATAATACCCATGATTTTCAAATCTCTGCAACACTGATTTCAGAGTAAATTTATAGCAAAGAATTTCTAGGACTGATTGAGAAATTCCTTATTATTCCATAAACATTTAATATACTTTCATCAGAACTTGACCAACCATGAAAAGAGAAAATTAGTAAGGACATGAGAAGGTAGAAGAATAATTAATATGTTTTTATGTAATTGAATCTTTTATAAATTCATATGATAAATACTAGAAAAGAATTATTTTAAAACATAAAATTAATCATATACTAAGTGAGAATGAGAACAGTGAGTACAAAATGCACACATTGTCTTTTTTAAAAGCATTATATGAGACAGAGAGATGGCTGAGTAGTTCAGAGCATATGCTGCTCTTCCAGAGGAGCCAGGTTCAATTTCCAGTGGCTCACAACTCCCTGTAGCTCCATCCCTCTTCTGGCCTCCATGGTACTCCACACACACACATGGTGTACACACATGCTTGAAAGACACCCATGCAGGAAAGCATTAAAATTAGAATTAATATCCAGTCAATAAAATACTGTAAGGTTAACATTTAATAGCATGATTTAAATAATCTATTAATCAAATAGAAATCATAATAAAAACCATCTCAGAATATTTACCAATGAATAACATGCTTGTAGGATGAGGCTTCTATTTAGAGAACCTACATAGCCTCACATCCAATTGTTAGAAAATAATTATGAAAAGAATAACCTGGTTTTTTATTTGTAGTTTCAGATATAAAATAGAAGCTGGATTTAACCTCTTTTAACAACTATAAAGCTGAACCAATAAATGAAATACTAAGTTTTAATGGCAGGAAACATATGACAGTGATAAATGAGAAAATAGGAGGAAGGAGGAAAGAAAGAAGTACAGATGGAGAGACAGACAGACTCACACACATAGAGACAGGGGCGGGGGAGGGAGAGAGAGAAAAAGAACTTGGGGAGGGGGAAATGAATGACCTCAATGTATGTCAGACAGAATGTTCCAAATAAAATGTGTTCAAATACATAGAAAAACACAGTAAAGAAAAGAAAACAGGCAGAGCAAGAGCCAACTCCAGAGATCTCACAGGGTTCCTCACCCAAACTTTGAACAGTAGTTGGTGCATGCAGGTAAGGACACTAATGAGGCAGGAAAAGAACAAGAAGGAAGGAGCGTGTTAAACAATCTTCTTGTGAGGTCAAAATAGTTCATGTCTACTAGTAAGACTTGCTACTGTCAGAACCTAGTATAATGCTGTTGGAATTCAGCTAACAAATCCTCATAACAGAACTTGAAGGAATCAAACTGATTCCAGGTAACTTAAATTAGCCAAGAGAATTTTGATTGGGAGAAAACAAAAAAGTACCAAATTGTAAAATTTTCATAATCTGGCCTCAGATTAAGAAGTGTACAGGCATGACAGAAGAAGAAAAATATAAGCCATGAGGAGAAGCAAAATTTATCAATAGAAACAGAGCTGGAGATAACAAACACAGAGCAATTAGCATGCAAGAAATGAAATACAAATTAAGAAGCAAATGCAACATATATGCCACATCCCCTCCTGGTTAGGCTCACAGATCATGGTAGAAGAGAGGATAGAGAGTGTGGAAGGGCCAGAGGCAGTCGATATCTATTAGGAAATAGTGTATTCTGGACACAGCAAGGCAGTTGCACATAAAAACTCATAGGAGCTACAACACCACGCACAGGACCCGTATAAGCCCAAGTCTGACCAAATCCAAGCACAGAGATGGGAAACAGGTACGGCATCGTACCACCAGCTGCAGAGATATTGGCAACCCTTAGCTACTGAGATAGGAAAAGACAGTTTTCTCTAACAATGTATCCCCTGGTAAGTTGACCAATCTCCAATGTTGACCACACACCCAAGAGTATGTAGCCAACACAAATTGGTCTTGTAGGTTTAAAATAAAAAGAACACAACACTAGGTGGGTAAGAAAGGGGGGAGTGGATCCAGGAAGAGTTGGGGGAGGGGAAAATATGATCAAAATACATCGTGTGAAATGCTCAAAAAACTAATAAAAATACAGTTTTAAAAAATAAATGTGAAGCCGGGCGGTGATGGTGCACGCCTTTAATCCCAGCACTCGGGAGGCAGAGGCAGGCGGCGGATCTCTGTGAGTTCAAGGCCAGCCTGGGCTACCAAGTGAGTTCTAGGAAAGGCGCAAAGCTACACAGAGAAACCCTGTCTTGAAAAACCAAAAAAAAAAAAGTAAATGTGAACCGGGTAGTGGTTCGGGAGGCAGAGCCAGGCAGATCTCTGTGAGTTCAAGGCCAGCCTGGTCTAGAGAGCAAGCTCCAGGACAGGCACCAAAGCTACACAGAGAAACCTTGTCTGGAAAAAAAAAGGCAATGTGAGGTGTTCAAAGTTAGGACAGAAGTGCTGAGTAAATAAACGTGAGGATAAAAGCTGGATTGCAGGAACTGAGAAGAAGCACTCAATGGGTATAAAGGCAGATTAGACATAAGGGGAGGAACAATTAGCAATTCCCAAAGCATGGCACAGAGTAATAATGTGACAGAGGGCTGTGGAAAATCATTAAGCAGCTGAATACATGTGCCACTTGGGCCCCTGAAATAACAAAGGCAGAAAAGATGAAGGTATGTGATCATAATGGACAACATGTTCTAAATTTGATAAAGTTCTAGATCTCTAGTTCCATTAAGCCAAATGAAGTACAATCAAAATGAAATACAAATCAATCTACACCAAGCCACATCAACTGATGTTAGAGAAAAATTTAAAGCAGGCAGATGTGCAAGAAAAACCCACCAAATACAAAGAATGAATGTGGTCAGTAAACTTCTCAGAAAAATATGGAAATTATTGTGGAGTAATATCTTCAACATGCAGAAAATCTATCAAATTAGAATTATCTATCCTGTAAAATTATCTGTAACAAACCAAGGTGAAGTCACCTACAGATTTGAAGTGTGGGACTGGGTAGTCATTCATTACTCACTGTCTGTTTTCAGCATTATAGCTATAAGACACTTTTTAAAAATTTTTCTTTCTTTCTTTCTTTCTTTCTTTCTTTCTTTTTTTCTTTCTTTCTTTCTTTCTTTCTTTCTTTCTTTCTTTCTTTCTTTCTTATTTTTGGTGAGAAGAGAAATAATTCTGGGTACAGATGTGTCCAACAGAAAAGAATGGAAACATATTAAGTGGTGAATATGTTAATAGCTTTCCTTACTTACACATTCATTTACAATGACCTTTGAAACGAAACTTTAAAATATACTGTAGGATTTTAACATATATAAAAGGGAACTAGCAATAGAAAATTCAGAAGGTAAAATGAGTTTTTCAAGTTATATTGCAAATAAAGCAGTAAAATGTCACATGAAGCTAGATCATTATAAATTAAATGGTAATGTAACCACCAAAAAGCAGAAGAGCTAGCATATAAAAACATTAAATGCTGATTAAAAATAAATGCCATATGTTCAAGATGATCATGAAACTGAACCATCAACAACAGTCTAAGGAGGGCTAATAAGCAAGAAAAGGAGAGAGAGAGAGAAAGAGAGCAAACACCATAGCAGGAGGATGCATAACACAGACCCACACACAGCCACAATGTTGAAAAGAACCAGTCTTTCACCTCAGGCATTTTAAAGCAAAACCCGTCTCCGTGTAATTTACAAAAGACTGCTTTTTTAAATCTACCCACCACACTTATTTAAATGGAGATGGATGGAGATATAATACGCTACCAATGTGAAATGGAAACTAGAGTGTTTTTATTAACATAAAACAAAACAGATTTCAGAGGAGATCATGTTCCCAGGGGTAATGACTGGAACCATTTCAAAGGGATAAGTGGTACACCAAACAAGAATACATGTACCTGAAACTTCTGTGCCACTATTGACTGAGACATAAGTTACATGAAACAGAAGCTGGTTGGTAGTAGAAGACAGCTAAAGAATTAGAAACTGCAGTTAGAAATTTCAGCAATCCTCCAAGCACTCACCTTATTGGGGAATGGATGATCTACTAGCATTCACGGCTTCTGAGGGAGGTTCACTTCCTGTGGGAATGTGACTACTGAAAGGACCTTGTGCCTCAGTGGATGACCCCATATTCATGCACATAAAGGCAGCACTCATTAGCCTCTGTGAGTAAATAACTCAATCAATAAATAAGGGAAATATGGAAGTTTGAGTGGTGATGAGGGGTTCTAGGGAACTAGGAGAGGAGGGAGTGAGAGGTGGATATGATCAAGATACATTGTATATACATGTATGGAATTTGTAAAGAATAAATTATGTACTGAAAAAGATAAAAGGACAATAGAAAGGAAACTAGTGAAATTATGAAACACAAGAACCATCCATTAGCTATATTGATATGTTATTTCCTTACAATATATCAAACAAGAGACAACACCATTCCTTTGAAGGGCACATGGAACATTAGGAAGACAGAAACACTCTTATAAAGCCCAACACCTATGACAGATTTCAGATGACACAAATCGTCTTCTCAGGCCACAACAAAATTAATTGAGACTTAATAACAGAAAGTTATCACAAAGGCACTCCACTCCAGTGTGTACAGGCCAATCAATGCATTTCAATGATCCCAAAGAGATTGGACATGAGGAGAATGAAAGCCCATCCCCAGGATTATTGTGAGTAGAAGCTGAATCACATCCTAGGTTGTCAGTAGATCAGTACCTAAGGATATACGCTTCTTAAGAAAATGCATTCAACTCAAAATAGAACATGCAGACTGAATACACAGTCAAAAAAGAGCATAATCAATGAAATGCCACACAAAATAATAAAATTAAGGCTACCCAAAGGGAGTTCTTATTAGTTATCAATTAAAGTGATAGTAGTTTGTTTACCAGGGGTGTGTACTATAAGCTTAATATGCCACATGAATTCCAGGATAGCTATGAATACATCCCAAAGTATTTGTAGATGACAATTCTATACTTTAGTGTTAACTAGTTTCCACCTTGGCTAGACTGAGCAGACAAAAGTATAGGTGAAATACGACATATAAATTTTCAAAGTGAGATAAATACAGACCCTACAGACACTTAAGATTGGAGGAACCAGAGGGATCGTGGACACTAGGAGAGCATAGCTCACAGAATCAGCTCATGGGGACTTGCAGAGATCAGGGAGCCCATACGGGTCTGAGCTAGGTTCTCTACATATGTGTCCTGGCTGAGCAACTTGGTGTTCTTGTGGAATTCCTAACAGTGGGAGTGCAGGATTGCCTCTGTCTCTTTTGCCCACTTGTGTGACCCTTTTCTTCCTACTGGGTTGCCCCATTCAGCCTTGATGTGATGATATTTGCCTGGTCTCATTGTAGTTTGTTATGCTGTATTCAGTTGATGTCTCTGGGAGACCTGCTCTTTCTTGAGGGGAGGCAGAGTGGAAGTGAATCATCGAGGAAGAGGGAAGAGGGAGAGGGAGAGACTGGGGAGAGGAGAGGGAGGAGAAGCTGTGGTTGGGATGTAATATATGAGAAAAGAATAAAAAAATGTAATAACTATTACTAGCAATATATACCTGTGCTTTTAGGAAGATTAACTAAATAATAATTTCACTTAGGACTGCAATAAAAATATTCTTAACAAAAGTCTAGCAGATGCAGTCAATACGTTATGAGGTCATGCATTCCTGTTATCTGGAATGTAAAGTTATTTGTTTGCTTAACTGAAGTCAGAAGATTTACTTTAAAAGTGGGCAGTACCACTCCCTGAGCTTGGGTCCTAGGCTACACAAAAGTGGAAATGGTAGCTGGTCTGCAGTTATTTTCTGCTTTCTGATGGTCAATGTCGATGAATGTCACCAGTTACCTCAATCACCTGCTCCCAGGACCTTGACGAAATTGTGAGACACAAACGCTTACTCAGGTTTCTTTGTTCAGCGTACTAAAAAGTTCGTTGTAACCATGAAGCCCAGGGGTATCTTCAAGCTGACAAAATACATGCACTTGAACTTACTATTAAGGAGCAGGTATGGCTGATGTTCGCCTCTGATCCCAAGGCTTGGGATGCACGATCAGGAACATGTGAGTCCCTATTCTAAACAAACAAACAACACAAATGAACAGATGGCAGATGGAATGTTAACACTCCCGAGTCTAAAGCAGAGGATTGCCATGAGTACCAGGCTTGTCTGGAACCAACTGGTTTTTAATTGGATTTGAGGTCTGCTACATAGGAGGGAATTCATGTCTGGTTCTGTAAATCTAGTGAAGAACTCCTGGTGGGCAAGTTTACTGGCTCCAGTAATGAATCTACTACTATTATTTTGCTAAATGGACATAGCATCAAACTGCTCTCTAAATTCATATTCAGTGAAACTCTCACACCTCATCTGAGATATTTTTGCTTGTTTTTTTGTGCAATGAAAAGTGTTTATCACAGAAACTCACAAATGTTTAAAGTACAGATAATGAGTACTGGTGGAGTGCTCAACCACACCATCTATATCACATCCATGGAGGTTCAGTGACCATCAGAGAGAAGTGGCCAAAAGATTGTCATGTAGAACCAGCTGGAAACTGCATCTTTTAGATATGATAGGATCATTGTCCTATGAGATGATAGCATCTTGTTATTAATCTGCACAAGAACAGGCCAGTCAACATTCTAACATGGATTGAAAAGGGGCTCATGAGTTCTCATCCCTGAGGAGCTATTGATGGTTGATTGTTTCTTGAGAGAGAAAGTCATTATTCTTTAAGAGTATGGCCTCCACGAGGTTGACCTCTGTGTAGATGACCCCACACATGAATATGACTATATGGACACCTAGATTGTCTTAAAAAGAAGAGTGGAAGTTCAGAGAAAGTAGAGAAGTAGGGGCTGGATCATTTTGGAGTTAGGAGGGGGAGTGCAGGGTGAATATAATCAAATGCATTATAAAAACTTATCAAAGAGCTAATAAAATTATTATGTTTAAGAAAGCAAATTAACAACTTTGCCCCAAACATAACCAAGTATTTACCAAGCTTTCAGTGAAATCATGACTGTATTTCCTTTTTACACGTAAAATTTAAGTTGGAATTTATAGCTGCTATTAGAGGCAAAGTCAGCATTCTTGAGTGGTGTGATGTCTGGAGTTTAACCATACTCCAGAAGAGGCCCCGCTCCCAAGAGTAGTTGGGCAACCTAAACTGGAGTTGACTAGTTTAACAAAGGTGGAGGAAGAAGAGAAGGAGGAGGAGGAAACTTCAAGTTGGGTGGGTAGAGAGGCAAGGGTACAGAGGGTGAATATAGCAGAGGTTTGAGGTGGTGAATATGACTAAAATACAAAATGTATAAAGTGCCAAAAGAATTAATAAAATATTATTCAAAAATTAGTTAAAGGATATGCTTTTCTGTGTACTTTGGGGAAGAAGCGAAGCTGAACGATAATGAAGTGTGTCTCAGACATGGAAGCTCAGTTTCTTAAGGATACCCCTAACTGAATGAAGACAAAACCAAAAACAGGCAAAGCATCCAGGGCACGCTTCCAGAAGAAATGACTGGGGTAGAAGAGCAAAGCACAAGGAAGCTTAGCATAATCAGTCGTTTAGGACTGTGCAAATTAGCACCATAATGTTATTTCGTCAGCAGATTCGGGGAAAAGCATTCGACGTCGTGACAGCCGTTCACAGCACAGCTCTTAGAGCAACTCCCGCACCTTTGTAAGGCATCTGTGTGTCTCCATCACAACCTGCAGGAGCAGGGGCGAAACAAAACACTGGAGCACTGCTTGTGAAGGGGAAAAGAACATGACAAGAGTTCATACTCTGATTAACATACTGTGGCAGGCCCCATTCTCACAATGATACACAAAAAATGAAAATACAGTTTAGAGTGGAAGAATTACATTGTTCATATAAATTAACCAGTAGGCAAAGGCTTTCCTATAGACCACAAACTTCAAGGCCTTCAATGACAGCTGACCAATACTGAGTTCATAGAATGTGAATCATTTTCTATGTTTTGTTTTTTTTCTTCTGTGTAGTCAATCTCCACGATGATTCAACATCCTAGATGTTGCAATCACAGGTGTGAATAACCGCACCGGTCTCCCAAATGCTGCAAGCACTTTTGACTTTTGCCTCTGAAGAATGCCTTATCTCTATAAAACAGGATGTTAAGTAATAGATAGTCATTATCTTTGGCTTCTAAGCCCCCTTGCAATGTCAAAGAGATAGGCTAGAAAAGTAGCCGCAACTAGTGCCCTGTTTGTAGGATGTGCAAAAATATGAAAGACCAAGAGAGAATCCTTCAGCAACAGCATCCTGTCGGTCAAACCACTGTGAGGTTAAACAGCTCACAGAGAAACAGAAATGACTGATCAAGAGTCATTACCTCATTCATCAACCCAGTAATTCACTTCCAGGGAAAGATATTCTCATGCACATATACAAAAATGCATATTCAAGGGTCTGTATTAGAAAAATTTTGCAAATAAAATATTGGATACTATTTAACAGTTAATCAAAGGGAAGATGATGCATAAATTGCATATTCATTTAATTGAATGATAACGATGGCAGAAATTAATAGTAAGTAATCTTTACTGAGAATTAAATGTGCATTTAATTCAGCACTGCTATAAATTTTTATGTATATCCCAGTTCACAAAAATTGAACCAAGGTTTGTGATCTAGTGAGATAGTTGGTCTGAAAAATGTTGCATCAAAATGAGCATATGGAACAAAATAGAGAACTGGGATAAATAAATCCCAGATGGTTATAGTGTGAATTCACTTGTGTAAAATTAAAGGACATACAGAATGATACTATTTATTTACTTCCCTCGCAGGTCTCCAGAAGTCTGTCTGTGACTTATGTAGGTTGATAGGAGGAGACCAACATTACTTTGGTCTTAGCTTTGTATCTTTTGTTAGATTCTACCTGCTATTTTCATCATAAAATAGACAGATTTTATTTAGAGCGGGCAGTCTAATGCCACAGCCAGCCATGGAGATCCTCAGAGTCTGGGAAAAACACCATCTCCTTTGGCAATGATTCTCTCCTGTGTCTATTTTCTCTAAAACGGAAATTAAAATCATACTGTATCCTCAAATGCTGAACTTTCAAATCCAACAATTATACTCATTCCTCTTTCCCTACATCAGTTTTTGTCTATTGTAATCTTTGCTTTTCTTGTGACTCTTCTAGGAAAGGAGAGAGATTTCTGTAAAATTAGAGCTAAGATAATGACTTTGTCTATCATCTGGCTAGCTTGGGGAGTGCTGACTAGAAAGTAACAAATCCATGCTGTCTTATACATCGCCCACTTTCACTTGTTGGGAGACTCCATGAATAACCTTGCATTTCTAATCTTGGTACCTTAGTTTTCTTCAAGGGCGTTACAGATTTTTGTTTGTATGTAAGACACAGTATATTTCAGACATTGCACAGCTCTAACACCAGGGGTGCTTAAAGGAGCAAAATGACATTTGTTTCTCTTATAACTTAAGTGTTTAGATTTACCACCAATATAATAAATATTTTCCACCTTTTTTCTTTGGCACTATCTGTAATTTGCATTCACAAAATTTGAGATTTTGGCCCTCTGTAAAACCTACTCCAACTTTAAAGTCACATTCACATTCATAACAGATACTTTTCAAAGTTTCTTAGAAAATGCATATGTTTAAAATATATGGCTCTTGTCAAATTTCTAAACAAATTCAACAAATATGTGTCATACAACTTGGATAGTCTTGACACAGGTAATATAGGGATGAATAAGAAAAATTAGAAATGTTCCCTGCTTTGAGGGACTTGCAGTCTAGGGGAGAAAGAGCATACATACAGGACCTCAACCAAGTTCTGATACATGCTAAGACAAATGTTCTATAAACAACTATGGGAACCCAGATAAGAGGGTGATTAATTCTACCTTCAAGGCTGAGGGAAAGCCATTGAAATTAAACGACATTGAGTGGAAACTTGATAGATAAGCAGAGGTTTCCAAAAGAGAAAAAAAAAAAAAAAGAATCAGTGAAGAACCAAGTGACTGTGGTGTGACAGCATATGGAGAGGAGAGCATTGGTGGTGAGATGTCAGTTCCATGAAGACACAAAGGCAAGAGAAAGGACTGCCAGGGCTGGTGGTGAAGCTGCAGGTCAGGATGAGGAGTGTGGACACCAGGATGTGAGGAATAGGGTCTTTTTAGATGATTCTTGATAGGGGACTGCAAGTTTCTGAGCAGCCGGGACTGCATAGTGAAACACTATGTAAGCTCAAACAAAATCATAAAAGAAAAATGGGATTTTAAAGAGAAATAAAAATCATGAGCATATTTTGTTTTCAAAAAATACTACTTTTTAGTTACATGTGCCTGTGTTGAGGCATAAGTATGTGTTTATCAGCGCAAGTAACTGCAGGTCCTATGGAATTTGGACCTACAGGCAGTTGTAAGCTATGTGATGCATGATGTAGGTACTAGGAATTGAATTCTGGTCCTCTAGAAGAGCATGATGCGTCATCTCTCCAGACCCAAAATTTCTGTCTTTAAAATATTTGTCTGTCTGTGTGTTGGTTTGATTCCTTAGAATTCTTATTTCATGGAAATAGTTCCCTTGAATAATTGAATTATTTGACTACTGTATATTCAGTGTCAAAAACAAAACAACCTCTAAGTGTATTGCAAGTGTTCAGTATTATTTGTTAAATAAATGAATAGTAGCTGTCCTTGTTAACTCTGTCAACTTGACACATCTAGGGTGACCTCCAATGAAAAGCCTAGATTGAGAATTTGCCTAGATCAGATTGGCCTCTGAACATGGTTGTGGGGGATTGTCTTAATTATTTATTGATTAATTGGTGCCGGTGGGCCCAGCCCACAATGGGCAGAACCATCTCTAGGCAAGTGGTCCTGGACTGTATTAGAAAATGAGATGAGCATGAACCTATGAGCCACCCAGAGAATGAACCAGCAAGTGCCATTTCTCCTTGGCTCCTGTTATAGGTTCCTGTCCTAACTTGCCTCAACAATGGACTGTGAAGTATAAGTGTAAGCCAAATAAACCTTCTTCCCCTAAGTTGATTTGTGTTTTACCATAGCAATAGAATAAAACTAGAAAAGAGGCTAAGAGTGAAGAATGGTAGGTATTTCAAGGAAGAGGCTTGAATTATACTCTAGCAAACGATGTTAATAAGGTCCTTTGTTAATATGCCTTGTTTAATCACAATGGTTTATTATCCTCAATTTAGGGTGAGTATATAATTTATTGTCAACATTGCTAATCCTTTGAAAATAAAAGAGTATATTTAAAATTATTGCAGAGATAACATGTGAATCTGTACAGTAGGGTGAGTATATCAAAACCACATATTGTCAGAGAGAGAGAGAGAGAGAGAGAGAGAGAGAGAGAGAGAGAGAGAGAGAGAGAGAGAACTAGAGTCAGAGGGAGACAGAAGAAAAAGACAGAGGAGAAGATAGCCCCATATTGATACACACACAGACATTCTCATTCCCATACAGTGAGCACACATTCCTACTGGGGTACTTTGAAGTTATTGCCTCCTTCAGGATTACTGGAAATTATAAAGTATACTGTATGGATGTCATGCAGACACAACAGGTAAGAAAATACCATGGCAGCAAGGCTGTGTCTTCCCTTGAAGACATTCTTCCTCTTGAGATTTCTGGGACAAGGCTTCTCTCAGCTGGTAGCCTTCTGTTGTCATGAGTGACAAGCCAGTACCCAGAAGAAGAACCCAGCTCCTGCCATTTGTGCTTCTTACGGTCAGAACGGCTCACAAGAACAATGAAGGAAAACATGGTCGTAGCCTGAACTTTTCTTTCCTGCTTCACTTTTCTGATGTTTCCTTATTCTTTACCGTTAGTCTTCAGCCTTTTTTCTTTATTCTCCTGTTCAATTTCCACTTACTGACGAGGTTGTGGTTCTGAATTGAGAAGAATGAAAAGTTCTGGGCTTCCTGTGCTCAGCCATTTTTTCTTTTCACTTACTTTCTCATTGTTGTGGGTTTTGTCCCTTTGCCAGTTTCTGCGGGGCTTGGCTGCTGGTCCTCAGAGGCTTCTGCTTCTTTTCTGCTTTCTCTCCTTGGGTGAACTGCTATACCGGGATCTTACAAAGTATAGCCTCTTCCTCTTCTTGTCAAGACCCTGTCTGTCAGTCCCAGCGGGGCACAGTAGGTGGCTGTCTCCTTCACAGAGGCTTCCCAGTCTGCCCCCCTTGGCCCTCTCTGGCTGCCCTGCATTCCTTGCTTACCTTCACAACTGTCTGTCTCCCTTCCTGCTACACCAGCTGGCTCCCTGGCAGCATCTCTCCCCTGCAGCATCCCTTCAGTTTCCCCTTGCTGCCTCACTCCCTCCCAGCTACACAGGACCCGGCACCATCATTATCAAGAGACAGAAGTAAAGGACTTATTTTTATTTTAACAAGGGAGACCGAATTCAGGTCCAGCTGGTCATTAGTAAATCACTAAAACTCAAGTCACTTATAGAAAAGTCAACTTACGCGCAGAAAAGTCACTGCAGCATAGGAGCTCCCAGTGTCACCCAAAATCACACCACTTGAGGTAGAGTACATACCAAAGCTAATGATTATATCCAGGGGGAAATATGAGCCCATGGTGGCCATTGGAGGCCAACTAGGCAAGGTTTTCTACCAACTCATAGTGACAGCTTGGGCACATTACGCTTCTCCTTAGCAGTCACTTTGATGGCCATCTCTGCTGCCAGGCCAGCCATTAGAATTAACATTTAGAATAAACAGCGAGGTTATATAAACGGTTAGAGCTGGCAGCCTTTGAAAGCAGGAAACCTGAGAAATAGATTGTGAGATTTACACTGGTTTTAAATGGCATTAGCTTAATTTGTGAGAAATGTAAATATGATCCTCTGGAAATGTCAAGTGCCCACATTAGTGACTCCGGCGTCTGCGTCAGACAGAATGCACAGAAGCCGGGAGCTTAGGCTTTAGAATTGAAGGATCATGACTGTGTGGCACGTTTACAAATGTCTCATTAACAATGTTTCCATATCAGGAAGCCAGAAGGGAAAGGCTATCTTTTATTTATCAGCCTCAGAAGCAAACATTGTTTTCTGTGGAATCTGAGAGGGCGGTGGTGGCTTCTTTGCTTGTACTGTTCATCCTTCATGACCTCCCTCCCACCCCAGCTGCCTTTGTGTTATTGTTCAGAACTGCTATGCTCCAAGGAGAGAGGCTGTTGACTAAGAGGGTCCAGTTAATACAAATTGTTGATTTCCATACTTGGCCAAGGCTCATGGTTATTTGAGGGAACTTATTTCCAGTACAGTTACTTGATCTCCTTATGAAATTTTCAGATTGTGTTTTCTCAGATTGTGGATAGGGAAACTATCCTTCAGGACGGCCATTCTCAACCTGAGGGTCTTGATCCTTTGGGGGTCAAATGACTTTTTCACAAGGGTTGCCTAAGACCATTGGAAGACACAGATATTTACATTATAATTCATAACAATAACAAAATTACAGTTATGAAGTAGCAACCCAAATAATTTAATGTTGGAGTCAACACAACAAGAGAACCTGTATTAAAGGGTCATAGCATTAGGAAAGTTGAGAACCACTGCTTAAGGAAGTTCTGCAGTGGTTCTCATGCTAATTTGTGTTGGAGAACTACTAGCATGTGAAAGTTCCCAATCCAGTGTCTGAACTGAGGTAGAGGGTGTCTCTACGGATAACCTTGAGGATGCCAGCATGCCAGGGAATGACTTAGGATCACCATATGAATGTGTCTCTTTCTGAAAAGACATGGCCAAACTCAGTGTCTTGCAGAGTTCATGGGCGGTGTTGATGAGATAGAGAATAGGTTTGTTCTGGAATAACTATGGGAAGTCATCTTTTGTAAGCTGCGTCGATTGATCTAGTTGATGCTGTAAGTGTGTTCAAGAACTGGCAAGATTCCTGGCTGCTTAGAGCCAAATAGGTTGTGTTGAGAGCATGTGCTTTTAGGTGACGCTAGCAAGTATGTTGATGCCATTTAAAATGCTACGTGGTATGATCTTTCACTTCCAAATAAGTAAACACTTATATGTACATCTGTTAAGTTTGTTCTGACTGTAATAAAGGAGGAGATGCTTAAGCAGAGGATGGCATCATAAGATACATACTTTAAAATGGTATCTAATTAGCAGCAACCAAAATGGATGAATTGAAACTGGAGGCTTGGAAATGGGGAGATGAGTACCATGTCAGTTACTTTTCTGTAACTGTAACAATTTATAAAAGCAAGGTTTATTTAAGCTCATAGTTTTATATATTGGTCCTGTTGCTCTGGGACCTATTTCAGGGTATCACATCATAATGGTGTCAAAACAAGCTATTTACCTTGTGACCACTAGGAAGAAGAGAAAGACAGACAGACAGAGACAGAAGGGGAAGGGAGGAAATAAATACTTCTAATTACCTAAAGCCATACAGGCTTCATCGTGTCACAATGTTCAAGGGCCTTTAAGTAACATCTCAGATCCATAGTATAAAAAGTGCTATGGAAAGAAGGGCTAGAACTCAGGCTGTGGTTGTCAGGCTGAGGAATAAAAATCTTAGGGCTGGAATAATGTTCCTACATAGCCATGTAGATAGTATGACTAGAGGGAAAAATTAAAGATGACACAGGGGCTTTTACTTGAATGACTGGAAAAATGTTGATAGTTTAAACAGAAATAGGAGATAAATTCAGAAGAGTGATTTGCCCTGCTCATCCCGTAGTTCAGTTCACTTGACAATCAGAACTGGATTTCTGTGAGAAGAAGAAGAGATGGAGGATTCAGGAAGATTGCCATTTGAGGAGCAACTGCATCCTTGGAGAAGTAGCTGAGATTGAGCAAGGGAAGTGCAGAGAGTAAGATGGAGAGCCAGGGGGTGAGGCAAGAACACCTAATGAAATGGGAGACGGCAGGTCATGGGTCCTTCAGACGGAAAAGAAAAATATCAAATAAATGTCAGAATATTCAGTTTTGGCTGTTTGGAGGGATGGATATCTGGAAGGATGCCAGTTTTGGATGGTGGTGATGGGCCAAGAGTTATGAGAGTGTTTTTAGGAGAATGATGTCTTTCATACTTGCCCTCAGCCACCATAGACAAGATCAAAATCTGAGTAGAAACTTAAGGTCCAATGAGCCAAAAGAGAAGAAGAATCAGTTGGCAAAATCTCAGTACCAACAGCATATGCTACATGACAGAGCACAAACAGGTGACAGGAACCAGTTAACAAACTCTTCAAGGGACCTGGAACCCCACCTAGGGGCACAGAGAAGCAGCTGAGTAAGCTTAGTACACTCTGACTCTTTAGACTCTTGACAACCTTCCAGTGGGCAACACATCCAATTAAAATGGCCCAAGAAGTTAGTCACTAATTCAAAGGAGTTTTCAACAAAGGACTGGTGAATTAGTGAATGAGCCAGAGTAACTTTAATTTCTAGGAATCCTAAAGAGGAATGCTGGCTACAGACCTCTGCTGAGGAACGCTAAACTTCCTTATTAAAATGTCCAGGGGAAGTGCATCCATTCTGGTCACTTGTGCTAACCTTGATGGCCTAGAAAGTCCCCTATGCTAACCCATGTATAGAGTAGGGTAGGTAGCCCCTGCTAGGAGTACCTTCCTTCCTTCTGAGATTGGAGCCCTGATAAAGAATAATGAGGCTATCAGAATCCATAATTATCTCTTACAGTTCGGGTTTTATAAACTTGTAGTGCTGTAATTTCCTGTCTTTTCTTTGAACCTTTGTTTTGAAAGACTGTAGCGTGTTCTTTATTTTCCCTGCACCAGGATGGCTGTCAGCTGGCATATCACAGCCACTAGATCACATTAATGGCTGCAAGCTCAACAATGTGATACTCAATCCCATATATCAACCACTGATATAATCCATTGCCATACAGTATATTTCATTTGCATTTATCTTTTCCATATCCAGCACTCCTTTATCACTCTTTCAGTAGCCCCTCATCTCCCCGCCGTTCATTCTCACTGGCACACATCTATACTTTCTCCCTGGCTATGTTATTAATAATCTTTACAAAGACCTTTCTCCCCCTTTACCTTTTCCCCTCTCCGTAACTGACAGCTCCTTACAATCTGGCCTTTTAATGCTGGAGAGTTGGGCTTGAATAAGGATGTTTCTTTGTTATTTTCACAGGCATTAGCATAGCTGCCTGAGCTGGGACTCAGGCACTTTCTTTAGATATGATTTATGACATCAATCCAATTTATGACCATTTAAAGGAATGCTGAACTGGCTGTAAATCAGCACCTGCACATAAAATACTCATGAGAACCGCTGGAGTCCATCTGCATCAGCCTCCATCACCTGTAACAGCAGCCAATCAAGAGCAGAGGGATGGAGCTGTCATGTGGGCAGAGGGATGTGACGGTAGTGACAGGCTGGAATCAAGGAGAAAGGACTCATCTGGTGATAGTAGAACAAGACAGAAATAAAGTCCACAGGGGCAGTAGATGAGGCAAAACACTGGCTGGTGTGTAATAGCTAGACACGAAGGAAATGCCACAAAGGGATATATAATTATAACTAATAACTTTATAGTGGCTTATGGTTCACAAAATAAACTCCTGTATCCTTTTCCATTTGAACCTATTGACAACCTGATTACTGGGTTTTAGTTTGTTTATTTTATGTATGATGTGAGATGTAGGTTATAATTACCAAAGGACGGCATGAAGACTACATTCTCTCTAACAAAAGTGAGCACAGAAATGATGAATCATTTTGCATTGTAGCAGCCAAGCCATTGTAATTGAGGAACGACATTGTGATACCTTCAATATATTACCAGGCACTGAGTGACATGGTTGCCACAGACAATTTATTCACTTTGCATAGGAAGATTAATACACCCTTGAGGGTTTTTTGTCCATTTTAAGGTATTTGTCTTCCAGTGCATTCTTGAAAAAGAAAAAAAAAAACAAAAACAAAAAACCTCTCAATTAAAGCTCATGATTCCTTCCTCAATCATTTGCTTTTGCTTGTTACATCATTCCAGCAGTTTCCTTATTCATTGTCCTTCATATTGTGGTGGTTCCCATGAACTGATGAATACTATTTTGACCTGCTAATTTTTTTCCTTCCACTTCCCCATCCTTTCTGTTTCCCCTCACTTCCATTTAAACTCATGAACAACGTTCTTCCCATTTCTTCAGGGGAGTTATACTGCAGAAACAAAGTGTGATGTAGCTGTAGAGTGGAAATAACAATAAAGTTTTTGTTTCCAAAAGCTGAAAACTCAGAATGAACAAATCTTCGTAGAAGTGGATGCTCAAAGGGCATGCTGGTCAGAACCCTGCTGATTCTCTCTCTCTCTCTCTCTCTCTCTCTCTCTCTCTCTCTCTCTCTCTCTCTCTCTCTCTGTCTTTCTCTCTCATAAAGATAGTCCTCTGTTCTGGGGGAAGAGAAGATAGAAATATGGAGTTAGGAATCTGGGCCTTTCTTCTTTTATTTAACTTTAAACTTTTTATTATGTGTGCACATGCATGCTTCTGCCACAGAGCATGTGTTGAGGTCAATGGACAACTTGATTGCAGGAGTCAGTCCTCTCCTTCCACCATGTGGATCCCAGTGATGGCTTGGCAGCAAGCATCTTTACCTGCTGAACCATCTTGCCTTAATCCCCTTAGTTCTTACTGGGTGAATCACATTGTGGTCAGAAGACTCCATGTGATTTTACTGATTTAACTAAGAATATTTCTGTCAATTACTCAGAACATCTTACTGTATTCTCTCTCTCTCTCTCTCTCTCTCTCTCTCTCTCTCTCTCTCTCTCTCTCTCTGTGTGTGTGTGTGTGAATCTTGACCTTTATTGCCCCCTCTTGTTTTTTAATCCAAATTCATCCATAGTATATTCTCCAATGTGGGATATTTCCTACACTTGGTCTTTCAGGGAGTTGTATATTTTCTAATGATTTTTTTTCTTTTACTGTTTCCCTCACCTGCTTCCCTCACCTCCCATAAATTACATCCCTTGGACAAACTTATCCTCGACTGTGTGTAAGTTGAACTTTTCAGAGGAAAGATGCTATAAAGCATCTAATCGATAAATAACCTTGTTCTCTTCCTACAGTGAGAGTCAATCAATCTTTACTCCTCCGTATAGATGTGCATAGCTTATCATCTCACATATCATTACAACTATTTCCATGGGGGAATTTCTGTTTGTTTGAAGAGGGATCTCTGTTTAGAGGTAAAAATAGTACCTTATTTACACAGGATATTTAGACTGCTTCTCAAACAAGGTTGGTGAGGTGAAAACAGCAAAATGGCTTTGCAAATTCCCAATGCTTCCTACCTGTGTGAGACAAGATTTGCATTCTGACCTTGGATGTAGTAACCCTGAACAGACCTATTTTAATTTTTGAGCAGCATCCAGGGCATAGGTAGCAATCCCTATGGGGTTCAAATACATTACTTAATAAGACTCTAAACATTCCAAAAAAAAAAATGGACCATGTCTGGGATTATGTAGTCATTACCCTCGATTAAATTTAATCACTATAATTTATGGAAGACATGGAGCTGCTTGGTTCTGAATTTTCAAATACTGGTTGTCCGTGTTTTAGGAATCTGATGGAAATTTGCCTACCTCCTTTTGGGTGTGCTTCTGGAACTCATGTTTTTCAGCATCCTTGCCTGCTTTTTAGTAAACTGTATTTGTCCTTGGACTTCAGAAGGGTGGCCTTAGGAGAGCCAGACTTTGGGAGGCATATGGAGCCTGAAATTTAATAAAAAGAAACTGTACCACTGATCAAGGCCAAGGTAAGAGGGCTTGAGACAAGGGACAAAGTTCCAAAGACAGTTGGACAAACTTAAGATAGCTTTTCATGCCTCGTGTGATTTTCTTATGAACCCAATTTCCTCAGCGACCTATAAGCTGTTGGATCTTCCTTGAACATTTCCACTCGTTTTTTGGTCCCAGTCTCTTACTTATAAAATAGGGATAGCAATGATGGTTGTTTCAAGACTAGCTGAGACATTTTTCCATGTGAACCATTGGAATAGCCTGTGATACATGGTAAATACTGAAGAAAGTCAGCTGTTAGTATCGGCTGTCATCACTGTCATGCACTTCATTCTTGTTACCGCGTGTTAGTAAAGCTAACATAACTAAACTATATTACTATGATTTATTTGTCCCCTGGCTCCTTTATATTATTCTAAATTGTTATGTTATCACCACTTCCTTCTCTGACAACTTCTGTAATCCACATATGCTGTAATTTAACTCACATATGTTCTCACTTGCTGCCTATACATTGAATCCATTCCATCCACGCTCCATAAATCCTCATCAGCGAACACAGTGATCAACAGCAGAGATTCCTGTATCTGGCCCATCTGGCTTTCTAGACAGCTTTCCAGCCGAGATTTTCAGTTATTTGTCTACTGAAATTTCTACTTCCATCTATTAAAAAAAAAAAAGATTTGAGGCATAAACATCAGTAACAGAAAGCTAACAGTACTGTCAAAAGGAATCAAATGGCTATATTAAAGACCTGTGAAGTTATTTTCCTGAAAGCAAAGATTGTTAAATGCAGAGGAGGATTCCCAGATGACTTCAACATAGCATCAGTGCTCTAGGCCCATATATCTTACTCAAGTGGTATGTTTTCTGACGTACAGTGTGCAAGGATCTCATACCCATATATTACTCATATAACACACTGTATGAAAACATCTCTTTTATTAGCAGAGCATTTTATTAAAACAAAAATAACAAATCAGCATTAACATAGACCATAATAGAGCATGTCTGAATTAAAGAGCTAAATATTAGAAACTATTACATATGTTCCCACTCACTGTACTAGTCATACTATTGTACAATGATGAGTTAGGACCACATAGTCAATTCTTACCAGTATTCACTAATGAAAAGGAAAACATGTCTTAACTCATGCTTGTTATGGATTGCATGATGTGTAATTTCAAGTTCAAATATTGAAACCCAAGTCTCCAAAGGGATACCATTAGGGGTAGGACTTTAATCCAACAAATAGGTCATGAGAATTAAATCACCAGGTTGGGTCATTTTATTTTATTTTTTAAAGGAACATGAGAAAGCTTGTTTCTTTTCTCACTTTGTTCTCCACCAGGTGAGAACACACACAAGAAGATGGCTCTCTGCAAACCGACAAGCAGAGTATTGTCTGGCATTGGATCTGCTAACTCCTAGATCTTGAATTTTCTAGCCCTCCAAACTGCAAAGAATAAATATTTTTTATACCACTAAGTATATGTTTTTGTGGTAGTTTGAATGTAATTGACCTCTATAATCTCATAAGGGGTGACACTATTAATGGGTGTGGCTTTATTGGAGTGGGTATGACATTGTTGGAGGAAGTGTGTCTGGGGGGGGGAGTAAGCTTTGAGGTTTCCTATGTGCAGGAGACCACCCAGTGTTTCAGTTGACCTCCTGTTGCCTGCAAGATATTGGACTCTCAGCTGCTTCTCCAGCACCATGTCTGCCTGCATGCCATAATGCTCCCCATCATGATGATAATGGACTGAACCTCTGAATTGTAAGCGAGGCACTACAATGAAACGTTTTCCTTTGTAAGAGCTGCCATCGCCATGGTGTCTTTTTACAGCAATAGAAACCCTAACTAAGACAGTTACTTGCAATAGCAGTATAAACCAACCAAAACAAAATTTAAATATGCAAGTTCCTAGGCCCAACACAATATTTTAAGTCAGAGTGTCCAGAAGTGTCTGACAAAGCCAAATGCTGAGTGGCCACACAGGCAATTTTTATTTTCAAATAATGTTTGGAAAGCACCGAGTTGGAAGATCACCTGGTCACCTGAGCTGCTTCCCTCATCAGTCACCTCATGTAGGAGGGTCCTACAGCATTTCTCTTAAGTTAGGGAAGATCATCAAAATCACTAAAGAGACAGCATATTATAAGTAGATAGCATCAAAGGACTTATCACAGTGGGAAACATTTACATCCTTTAGGCATATAAGGATACTTACAAGAAAAACTGTAGAATTTAAAGTCATAAAATACAGTTACCTTTTGAGTCTGACAGTAATGATTTGTGTGATTATCTTTACGATAGTAACATTTTTGTCCTAGCTAGCTTTATGTATAAACTTGACACAGCCTAGAGTCATTTGAGAAAGGGGTCCCGGCTGAGGGGTTAGATTAGAATGGCCTGTGTGCATGTGTTCCAGAGATTTTCTTGAGTGTTGATTGATGTAGAAAACCCAGCCCACTACTGGCAAAACCATTTCCTGAGCAGGTGGTCCTGGGCTGCATAAGAAAACTAGCTAACCATGTGGGAGTGATAAAACCAGCAAGCAGTGTTCTTCAAGATCCTTCCTTGACTTCTTCCATTGATGGATTGTAACCCATAGGCTGACATAAACCTTTTCCTCATTCTACATTGCTTTTAGCCAATGTTTTGTTGTTTGTTTGTTTGTTTATTTTTTTAACCACAGGTAAAGATATGAAATAAGAACACATTTAAGAACTGAAGTTCTTTTGCCTATAACTTGGGAATAATCATGTACTAATAGGTCCTTCATAAAACTGGGTTCAGCAAATGAGACAATAAGCAAAAACATTAGATAAATATTAGTTACTACAGCCATAGTTCCATTATTGGACTTTAGCTATTCAAGGGTGGTTTTCCTGTTAACTCCTAGTTATTTTCTTCATCTCTTGCTTTTTTCAGTGATATCACAGAACTTTTGATGCTACACAGTCTGTTCTCTCTTCTTCCACATTGTATTATTTTCCTCCAAAGGTCTATGCTTAGAATTTCTATATTCCATCCAATCCTTTGCTCCAAAGCTCAAGCATGATGCCAGCTAAGGCATTTTTATTCCCCAGAGTAGCAGGAGAGACATGAGCTCAGCTGCTAGTGTTGCTGCTTTCTATGACTTCTCTCTCTCTCTCTCTTTTTTAAGGCAAAGTTATTCCACAACTTCAGTAGTTGGAGCTGAGATAAACAAGCCTTCCAAAGTCACAGAAACCAGAATAGAACTTGGATTTCTGACTTATGACAGGCCGTTTAATTTTTTTCTCCATCTGTTCTGAAAGCATAAAATGACTGCTGATCCTTGCATTTTAGTCATTAGTAGAATTAGTAAGGAATGCCCATCCTGTTCTACCTCTTCTATGGGTGCATCTACCTAATACATCATTCAGTTTCCGGGGATGCTGGTCCTATGAAATTGTGGAAATCTCAGAACTTAGTGAGATATCAGAGGGAGCAGAGATGCTCTATTATTATGAAAGATGAAGATTTTCAGTGAATGGCAAAAAATAAAGTGGTAGACAATCCATAGCAGAAATGTAGACAGTAGGACAAGGGTAGGACTTGAGATATGGGTGTCCTGGACTTCATCTGTCAAAGGATGATTTTCCCACTAAACTGTTACTACATGCTTACACATGCATATCCACCAGACACGTGTCCATGTGCATGTACATATGCTTGATTCAAAGACCCTTCAATAACTAGGAAGGAAATGTGAAGTCAGACTCATCAAAACTACAAGGAACAGATGTTTTAATTGACACCCACTAATGACTTTGGTAATCTTTTCAGTCTTTAATAATGGGTTTTGTACCTTTGGTAGCCTCTAACTTTTCTTAAATTCTAGTGTGCTAAGGATCATAATAAAATGTAGATTCTAAGCTAAAAGTACAGCATTTTATAAATCCTAGACAACATCTAAGTTGCTGGCCTGCAAACTTCCACCTCCTCTCTGTTTTTCCCAGCTCCCCTACATCCTCTCCCTCCTTTTCGTCCTCTTTTTACTCCCCCACCATCTTTTGAGAGATGGTCTCCTTTTGCAGTGCTGACTGGCCTGGAAATCACTATGTAAACCAGGTTGGCCACGAACTCACAATGATTCATCTATCTCTCTCCCTGAATACTGGAATTAAAAAAATGTACCATGCTAGGCCGTGCAGGCTACATTTTTTATCATCCAAGGCTCACCCAGTATTTAGTTAATGATCCACACTTTGTTTAGGAAGTATTGAACTTCGGTGCTTTTATTATGTATTGAAATACTGAAGGGACTTTAAAAAATATGAATTCATCCCCAGAGCAGGTGATATTTATGTATTTAGGAGTGTATGTTTGTGTGTGTGTGTGTGTGTGTGTGTGTGTGTGTGTGATAACAACTAATAGAAATGAGGGCATGAATTTGAAGATCAAAGAGGGGGATATGGGAGAGTTTACAGCAATTAAAGGGAGTTCACAAATTATGTAATTATGTTATAATAGAAATAAAAAGAAAGAACAAATGAATAAATAAATGTATAAATAAATATTCTGAACTATAGCTTAGGTATTGAAATCTAGAAGAATATATGATCAGGCAAGAGAATTCTACTCTTATGCTTATGTTTGAGCTTTAAATTGATGATTGCCAAATCATCAGAATTAACATGAAATTTTCTGAAAATTTGTATCTTACTGTGCACTGGAATTACAGAGTCTGGTCTGGGCTAGAAAGCTGTTGTACTACTTGTTACTTTAATCATCAAAGCCCTAGTATTTTCAACCATAGGATGGTGATTATGATGGTCTTCGCCTCAGAGTCATGTAATAAATATTATATATGTACACATGTAATGAAAATTAATTTTTATAAAAGGCTAATGAATTTTAAAGACAGCAAGGAGGTGTACATGGGGAGGTTTGGAGGGAGAAAAGTGAAGGAAGAAATGGTAACATTTAATCATAATCTCAAAATTAAAAGAAATGGGGGAAAGATTAAATGAGAGTTCTTGGGAAGTACTTAGCATGGCCTGTGGCATATTTTAAGTGCTCCTTCTCAGAGGGATATGCCCAGACATGTGACTGTCTGCTTTAGCAAGCTTTCTTGTTGGATTATCTTTGGACAGCGAGCCCACAAATAATGACCCAGAGACTTATTGTTAATTATGTAAGCTTGGCCTTAGCTTAGACTTTTTCACAACTAGCTCTTATAACATAATTAACCCATAATTTTTCATCCATGTTTTGCCACATGACTCTATTACCTCTTCTTAGCATGGCACATCTGACTTGCTCCAACTCTGCAATAAGAACAATCAGAACAATTTATACCTAAATCACTTTCTATCATAAATTGTATTACCATCCAAAAAGTATCTTTTGAGACCTTGAAAACATTTTCTTGCATAAACAACTTAAGCTTTTATGTTTCTCAACCTTATAAACTTTACATATCTTATGTAAGTTTCTCTTTTGAAATTGGTAACAAGGAAAACTGTAACTATAACTATCTAGTCTTCAACTCCATAAAAGACCCAAGAAGGATATAATATTACCTGAGTAAACAGGAAGTGTAGAGCAAACAAGTTCCAAAACTACAGAAATGACAGAGACATTTGGCTGCCTGGACAGTCACCCAAGTTTCCTCTGCAGTGTTGGGGCATCCATCTTCAGCCTACAGGCCTAGAATATCTGACAGACATTTCTGTGAAGCACAGATTTTGAAGGACTCTCTTACCTTGTCTTGCTAAAGTTCAGCAGTCACCTTTTTTGTGTCCTCCTTGTCCAATTTGCAGAGCATACTGCCATCAGTCCAGGCAAGGACATTTTCTTGCCCAAATGGATACTTGGCCACTAGGAACTACTTTTTTAGTTTAAAAGTAGATTCAATAATCTACCTTTTCATCCTACAATTTCTGTATCCCCCTTTTTGTTTTTAGAACAAGGTCCCTGAATCTAATCTCCTTTGCTCAGCTTTTTCCCTGACTATGACCAACAACAATTTGTAACCAACCCCCCTAAAATGCCAGCCCACAAATAATGACCTAGAGACTTATTATTAATTATGAAAGCTTGGCCTTAGTAGGCTTTTTCACAATTAGCTCTTATGACTTAATTTTTTTTAATCTTCAGTCTGCCATGTGGCTTGGTTGCTTCTTCTTAGTATGGTACATCCAACTTAAATGATTTCCAATTAAATGCAATTAAATGATTTCTTTTAAAGGAGTTGCTTAGGTCATAGTGTTTCTTCAAAGCAATAGAACAGTGACTAAGAAAGCATGAATGTGGAGGAGCAAGTGATATCAGTGCACTGAATGTCATAGAGAAATATAGAGAAAATTGTATCAGAAAAAGGAAAAATCTCATGTTCTACCCTGGGGTCCAGGAGTATAAAATCTCTCCTGAATTTTTGTATCATAGATATCAAACTTTTCTTAGCAAGGATGCCTTTTCCTTAGGAGTTTAGAGAAGGAGCATTTTTTCTTTCTTTTTTCTTTCTTTTTTTTTTTTGTATAACTGTATGGAGATAAAAACCCTATGCCTTTCTTAATGGATGCCAGACACAGAAGCCACTGGAAACAAATATTGAATCATCCAACAATTCACTAAGCATTGTATTATATTCCACAAACTGCATTTATGATAATTAAGAGGTAAAGTATAATGTGTGGTTTTAGAGACCTCAGCAATGTGTATTAATAACAGTTACTGTAACATCATTATAATAATAACTTCAATTTATTAATAATCCATGATATTACAATTATCATTGCAGGTCTTTCATGTTTATTAATCATTGGATCCTCAAGACTACCTCATAAATTGCGTTTTTCAAATGTTGAATTGAATCTTTCAAATGTTATAATCCCGGCTGAAGGCATTCAGTGGCCCGACTAAGAGCATCAGATAGGAAGAAATGCAACACAAAAGAAATGCAGCACAAATGCATCAGAGCCCAAAACTTTTGCATTGTCGTGGATCCGCTTTCTTTGGTTCGCTGTTTCTCGATGCCTATTTTGTACTTTTTTTCTACAGAGCATAATTTCTTTTGACCTTTCATCTTTGCTTTCACTTTTTTTTTTTTTTTTTTTTTTATACATCACAGTAATGTAGAATTGAGGCGGGAAGCAAGCACTTGTGTCCCTCTTTCTCAATGTTGTCTCATCACTCTGACTCAGCAAGATGGCAAGCTAGAGTTTGGGCATTGCCTTTCCCACTGAAGCTGAGAGCCTTACTTGCATTGCTTCAATTTATAGTTGCAATATTTTCACCAACTAGGGTCAATTTTTTAAAAATTTTCTGTCTTGAGATCCTGAGATTCATAGCTGGTTAATGGTCTAGGACAGCGGTTCTCAAACTTCCTAGTGCTGCGACCCTTTAAAACAGTTCCTCATGTTGTGGTGACCCCCAACCATAAAATTATTTTCATTACTACTTCATGACTGTAATTTTGCTACTGTTATGAATTGTAATATAAATATCTGATATGCAGGATATTTGGTAGGTAACCCCAAAGGGGTCATGACCCACAGGTTGAGAACCATGGTTTAAAAAAATGTTGCAACTCTAATCAGTACAATGTTGAATTATTATAGAAAAATTATCACTATTGAATAATCCCAGCGCTATCAGCCTGAGGCAAAAAGACTGGCAGAGGCCTGATTTAGCCACCTAGTGGGACACTGTCTCAAAACAAAATAGAGAAAGGAAAAATTATACTATACCAAAAATGATGGTGATTTTTGTCCTGAAATAATGATAATGGTTCTTTTAATTTCACTGAGTTGAATTTGTATCAAATTTCCATAAAATATGATGTGAACATGAGAGAAGGTAGTATCACTTCATAAGAGGTCATCCAAGAGAGTGATTTTGGTAACATTTACCATGATTTTTTTCTCCAGCAATTTGACTGTAAAAAGTTACCTTTTTATCATAAGATATTCCACTTGTGATATTTGTGACTTTGCTGTAAAAAGTTACAACACTGGCTAAGAAAATATCTATTTCTACACTCAGTGTTGTCTTCCTGGACCTCCACTTTGTTGGCTGTACAGCTGGCCCACTCCATCTCCTGCCCCAGTTTCTGTGTGCCAACTCTCTGGTTAGAGATTTTCCAAATGATCACCAGTTTCCACTTCTGCTTTGTGTTTTCCAGGTCTAGTTGTTGATTGATTCCTGGACAGTGTTGTCACTGAAAAGTTATGGCTTTAGTCAAGTGGAAATGATGCATTGGTGCATGACATTAATTTTCTCAATTGCTCTTAACTTACTGGACTATGTAATTCATAGGCACCTAAAGCACTTTGAAAATTTTAAAACATCGCTTTAATAAAGCATGGTTATATTATTCTTCTAAAATACATACAACAGTGGAGGAACTGTGTGCTAATACTGGAGTTGTAGCATCATGTACACTATTTTATTCAACCTCTCAATTTTATTAATTGTCCCTTTTATTTCTAGTTTACAGATTAAATAAGGTAGCAAAGCAGATGAGGGCATTTCGAGATTGCCTGAGTCCATGCCTGATTTTGCTGCTTACTTATGTAAGTTAATTAAACCTTGTAAGTATCAGTTTTCTCATACGTTATGAAGATAGCATATTAATGTCACCCTCCATAGAGTGGTCCTGAGGATTCCAGGAGATAATTGATAAACGGTTTTTAGCATGATTTATGGTGTGGAGTAAGAACTCAGTAAATATTGTCTGCTATCATTATGCAGAATTACAGAAAGTAATATATGATGGGGCTGAAGTTTGAATTCAGTGTTTTTTGTTTGTTTGTTTGTTTGTTTGTTTTTATTTTAGAAGTCTATATTCTTATCAATGTTCCGATTCTCCATAGACCAGTCATTAGGTCAGATGACCTGAAAGCAATTACATCAGTATTTGGATGAGTTTGATGCTCTGAAACTACTGTATAGAAGTCTTGTCCTTGCCAGGTCGGCTCACAATTTAGCAGTCTAAGTAGTCATCTAAACAGATTAATCAGATTGGACACATTCCTATCTTACTGCTCCCACAGCTGTACATAGCTCCCCTAATAAAATCCAGTCTCCCAGCCATGGCCTGAATGTCCCCACCACGAACCAGGTTCTTCCCTGTGCCTGAGAATGTCCACATTATCAACCAGTCAGCTCAGTTGCACATACCCCTCCAGATTCTTAAAACTGATGGTCTATACTCAGCATCATGCATTTTTTTTTTTTGCATGAGACTCCCTGTTCTTAGAAGAATCTCTCCTCTACTTACTTCTTAATTTCCCCTTAAAACTTTCATTTTCAGAAATGGTAACCCTGACTGCACCATCCTCTAAACCTATTTTCAGCAATGTTACCCATCTTTCACACCATTTATCTCAGGTCTCATTATGGATTCATTTATGTTTATTTGTGTAATAGCTGCCCAATATACTATTAAACAGCTGTATGGAGACTGTATCTTCATTACACAACCCAGGATAGGCTGTAGATTCTCATCCTTTATGGACAGCCTTCCATTAGACCTTTTACCATGCCAGCAACTTTGAACATCTTGAGGTAGGCAGATATGTGTATGAGTACATAGAAAGTTTGAGAGGAAAATGTAGTGAATCCCTCTATATTATCATTTAACCTTCAATTTCAACTGTTTATGTCACATTTTAACTATAAAATAATTCAGATATAGTTGAAGGCTTCTCTGTACTCTGATATAGTCATTGTATTAAGTGTAACATTTAATATCCTTGTGCACATTCTTGTATTGCTACATAGGTGTACACATCTATAGAATTTATTATCAATGTACATGTTTTTGTATAATACAGATGTGCACATCTGTAACATCTGTTATCACTACGCATATATTATATGGTTATATCTGTGTACATTCTAAACAATATATAGTGATATTTGACATATTATTGAAGAACATTCAGAGTATTTAATATAATGATTATATAATATTGAAGTTTTCTATATTTTACCACAATATTTGGTTTGGAGTGTTTGGCTATATTGGTTTTAACTGTTCTGGTTTATTTTAATCAATGTTTATTCTGAGATTTGTAAACAGAGAATTTGTTTATTATGATCTTTCCCATGCTCTCCCATAGACTTGCCATCTCTAATGAACTTGTTTTACATGTCTCCTATGGACTTTTGCAAAATTCCTTTAGAAAACACCATTTCAACTATAATCTCAGGGTATGCTATAGAGTTTTATGTCAACTTGACACAAGTTAGAGTCATCTGAGAGGAGGGTACCTCAACTAAGAAAATGCCTCCCTACGACTGGACTGTAGGCAGGCCTGTAAGGCATTTTGTTTATTAATGACTGATGTGGGATGGGACACCCCTGGGCGGGTGGCCCTAGGTTCTAGAAGAGGGCAGGGTGAGCAAGCCATGTGAGCAAACTAGTAAGCACCACTCCTCCATGGCCTCTGCATCAGGTCCTGTCCCTGTGTTCCTGCCCTGTTTGAGTTCCTGTCCTGATTTCCTCCGATTATGAACAGTGCTGTGGAAGAATAAGCCAAATAAACCCTTTCCTCCTTAATTTGCTTTTGGCCATGGTATTTCATCACAGCAATATTAACTCTAACTAGGACACATGAAAAATAATACTCATCTTTAAATGTACTAGAGTAGATCTTTGCAGCACACTCTGCAAAATGTACCAGTTTATTCCCTGATACTTCCTTATCGCCTTTCTAATGCTTGATGCTGTCAAGATTTTAAAGATTTTTTTTCAATTTTAAAGTTATAAAGCCTATTTAATGGTTTGCTGGTGGTATTTTATTGACCTAGAAAGTTTTCATATCCTCAAAATATGGTAGACAGTAGGCAAACAGAATTATATTTTGTATTACTGATGAAATTTTCACATTAGTACCCAAATTCAGGCTTTGTGCTGCCAGGAAGACTATATCGACCACAATGGAGACATTCAAAGTAGAGATTTATTATAAGATTAGGATATTTTTCCTCCCTCTTGTTAGCTGTAATAAGAGAAAAATGAAATGAACAACTTTTCTGAGTTATAATTTTATAAAATAAATTCTTTGTATGAAGGATTATTAAACTTCCATTTTCTTTCCTTATTCTGGGCTTTCTCTTCCCTAGGTGGTAAGGGTGTCAGGAGGTGGGAAGAGGGCAGGAGGAGTGTGGAGGCTTCAGAGGATGCAGTCAGGCATACCTAAGGAGTTTGAGGCAAGGGAACAACTGTGTGGCTCTGAGGAGGTGGTAAGTGTGGATGCCACCTGGCCAAGGACTGTGGTTGTTTTCAACACTGACTGGAGATGCATTACAGACAAGGGGATTAACACTCCCTATAGGAGAAGGGTTTAACAAGATGGAAAAAGAGAAGACAAAAAAGGATCCTTCGTGGGGGGTGGTATTAGATTCAACCTTGTGGTAGATATTTTATTTAGCAGGAGCAGGCTAGCTAGGGCATGTTCTCATGACAACTAAATGAAGAAAGAGGAAAGGGATTTCTAAAATGTATTTTTCAAGTCTCTACGACATCAAGTCTGCTTTTCTTAAAAAAGAAACAAATAACAAACAAAAACAGTAGCAAAGCACACACACACACACACACACACACACACACACATACACACACACACATGTCACATGTCTAAACTTCAGAGTCCAAGGAATAGAGGTTGTAAATCTACTGAGTATAAGGCATAGACACTGGGAGCACTTTCATTAAGGCCAATTATAATTAATTCATGATGTATTTCTTCAGAAAGCAAATCTAGACTCACCAACACAGCCCCTTTCCCCCTTCAATGGGCTATGACAAGAACAACTGTTAAAATATTTATGTTCTCTCTATATGTTTTGATCATGGAATTACTTTTAATTTACATAATTGCTTTTATCTTTGTGACTTTAATTTTGCTTCTTGATTTATTGACTTTTGACAGTTTCTATTTATTTTCTGTCATAAACACAAGAGGATATGAACAATTGTCATTCTTTCCATCATTATTCTTTATCTGTAATTAATTTGTTTTATTTTTCATGTTAATGTATTTACCTTGAGATTAATCTTGATTTTTACCAGCTTTATATCCATATGCCTTTCATGCACATCAATCGATTCATAAAACCTAAAACTCAACTGCAGACAATTCACAATGTCATAATATATATCATTACTCATTTAGAACTGAGAAATGTGTCCAACTCAGAAAGAGAAGCTCAAGCCATTGTCATTGAAGCTCTGTATTAGGAGATATTCTTGTAAACATATTTTTTTTTTTTGAGACAGGGTCTTACCATATAGACCTGGCTGTTCTGGAACTGACTCTGTAGACCAGGCTGGCCTCAAACTCAGAGATCCGCCTGCCTCTGCCTCCAGAGTGCTGGGATCAAAGGTATGAGCCACCCAGCTTTGACAACCCATTTTAATGAACTCTGTTGTCAAAGCTATTAACTTTTCCTTCCTTCTTCTGAGTCATACTTAAAAACATAGTCCAGGTCATCATCTTCCTGGGATCCTTGTTTCTTTTTGTTAGAGTATCTTCTTGAGTAATTTCTTAGTTCATAAGCAACTTTGGGCTGTGAAGTATCTACATTTCCACATGTTGCTCCATCTTTTTTTCTCTTATCCCCATTTGATTGATATTTTTCAGGCACCGTTTTGTCTCAGACTCTTCTTTTTGAGAAGGCTAAAGGCAGCACTCTATTATATTCCCTGCTCTCCAAGTTGTTGAATATGTACAATTACACTCAAAATTATGACCTTTCATCTGGTGTGGGAATTCCCATTTGTTCTGTAAGCATTCAGTTAGACTTCCAACATAATAGATTTGTGCTATTCTCTCAATATGAGGAAATTATGCCTTATTATTTTCTGGAACTAAGATCTGCATTGTTACAGATCCTGCATGATGGATAGTTTATTAGATCATCATTGACTATAAAATGTCTGACCACCATCTGAAATAAGATTTATATTTTATATATTACCCAATATATATGAGCATGTAACTACGATGTTGAATTCTATTTCTTGTAATCAGATTCTGTTATTACAAATATCAAAGACTGGGTGATTTTAAAATAATATTTATGTTGTTTGGGCTGAAAAGTCTGAGAGTATGACACCAGCATCTGCTTGGGTTTTGGTGATGACCTGACTCATGCTGCATCAAAGACCGCAGAAAAACAGAAGGGAAAATAAGTGTACTCAGAAGAGGCGAAGCCCAAGAATGGTCTTCTCTTATAACAATGCATTCTTATGGTAGCTAACTCAAGCTGTCTAGGGTGAGATCTCATTCCAGTAAGATAACATTCACATATTTATAAATAGCAGATCCCTCATCACCCAAGTACCTTTAAAAGTTCCCGTGATCACTCAATTTGGTCTAAGACGCAACATGAATTTTGTTGGTAGCAAGCCATATTTAAACCATTGTGCTATAGTCTGATATAATGCTATTCACATAGACCTCTGGTTACTTGGTACATTGAGGCAAGAAAGTCACAAATTAAAAGTTAGTCCGAGCAACATAGGGAGAACCCATCTCAAATGAGCAAATCATGGTAATGGTCAGCCTTTTCATTTCTAATCTTTCAAAGTGCCAATTGTCATCATGCACTGATGACAGCATGTCCCTATTAATATGTTCAGCGTTCCAAAGCATGAGACTAGGACTAGGTGACACAAAAAATGGAAATTTTACTTCTTAGGTTGAGAAGATAACTCTAGGTAAAGCACTTTTCATAAAAGTGTGAAGACCCAAGTTCAGATCCCAACATTGATGAAGCTGGATGTGGTAGCCCACATCTGTAATCTCAGCACTTTTATATCAAGATGAGAGGTAAAGACAGAAGTCCCACAATCTCACTAGGTAACTATCCTGAATTATTCAGCAGAGAAAAATATACTCTATCTCAGATAAGATAGAAGAGTAGAACTGATCCCCTGAGGTTGTCCTCTGACTTTTAAATTCATGCCACAATGTGTGTACATGTGTACCTGCCCATGCACACACACACACACACACACACACACACACACACACACACACACACACAAACAGAGAAAGATTGGGGGGCTGGTCTCATAATCTGGGTTATAAGTGATTAGTCGTAATGAGGATACTCCTCCATTTTTATAAATATTCCCCTCATGTTACATCCTCACATAATTGAGACAGCAGAGGTATCTTATGCCTCGTTTTGTAAGGGTAGTAATCTTTTCATAAGGACTTTAGACCCACTGCTTAATTGCCTCCTAAACTCTCCATCTACATCTCTATCATATTGTGCATTATGGCTTTAACAGTGAATTTGGGAGGATACCATTTAGTCCAGAGGAGTCCAAACTCTTGGCATGGAGATATGATGTCATCTATCAATGTGTTGTGCTACATTGGTAGCTGTCCTGGATCATACCTATCTGTCTCTAAACACTTTGAATTTTGAGGGAGTGAAATAAAGATTAGAAAATATTCAGAGTTTGTTTGCAGGATTCTATGGAATCATGAGCCCACACTACAACACTGAAGATCCTCTTACAGTGGACTCATGGTGTGGTTATGGTAGGAGCTTGCCTACACTTATTTCCCTTTATTCCCCTCTCCTTTCCTAACCTTGGCTCTGTGGCATACCTGAAATCAATTAGCTTCCAATAAAACCAGTATAGTTGGGTTTCTGTGGTTTCCCACAGCTGCTAGTTTAAAAAAGAAAAACGTCAATATGACAGTTCTCTAAATGAAAGCTAAATTTAGGACTTTAAAATTTTAAATTATGAATGATGCTAATGTGCCCTTAATTCTTATTTAGGATCCTTTGCTTGCTTTATATGTTTCTGGTTCATGCTCCCAATGAGTTTTATTCATATTTCTAAATCTAATACACTAAGCAAGACTTTCTGACTTTTATTTGCTTCTCTAATCATGCTTCTCCAATCAAACATCCAAATTCCACCTGTCAGTACAACCCTAAGCTGCTAACTGCTTACTCTTTCCACCAAGAGTCTACCCACACTTTATGCAACACTTTCAGTTCCACCCTCTTCACATACATCCAGGGCACAGCTCTAACTTGAAGATTTTACTTCCCTTATATCACTTTATTTCTTTTAGAAACTCCCCACAAACTTTTCTTTTACTGCTTGCTGTCCATTTCACCCCTCTGATTTATAACTGTTTCTCTTTTTGTCTCTTTGTAAGTCCCTCTGACAGAACCAAGTGCATGCTCACACTATGTACATTTTGTACAACAACAATTTTCACTGTTGAAAGTTCACAAATAAGGGTGCAAGACATTATGAGTCACTTTGTGCAATCGTCAGCATCTGGTGCAGCCAGCCCTCTAAAGACCCAAACTTTTTGGACCATCCAACATGAATGATTGTGCCAGGATTTCCCACATGCTGCTTCTGGAGAGTCATCTCAGAATGTTGCTTGGGTTCCTGAAGGGGAGAGAAGGAACTCTCTGGCCTCCAGTGCGTGAAGAGCTGTTTTCTGCGGTGGCTCTTTGTTCCAGAAAAGTGGTTTCTGTTCCAAATAGCAAAAGCCGTGTGGCACCTTGAGGCAGGGCATGAACTCTATAGCTTGTCTGGAATATGACTTTCTCCTGCCTCTCAGCAATCCAGAGGTCAGCCAGATTTCATCTTTCCAGGTCAGTACTGGTCATTTCTGTGGTCTGTCCCTTCCCTGGATGGCTTTGAGCTTGTGACCAGTCACCCAACCATCAATATTCAGGCAGCTGTTGACAAGTTGAATGATTTGGAATGGATTTCCTAAGAAACCTGTTTTGTTAAGAATCACAAGCCTGATTACTACTTTGCTACTCCCAATGGATAAGAATAATCCTCAGTAGCTAAAGAAGTTTGGCTTTCCAGTAGAGGAAAAAGGAAAGGTCTCTTTCTTTTCTTTTTCCCAATAGCATGGTTAAAAAAAAAAAAGCCGAGTATGAAGCAATTTCTCAAGAGACTCTCTAGCAACCTTAACTCCACTGCGGGTCACCGTGTTACAGGGCAAGCCTCCTCTCATTGGAGGGGAGTTCATACTTGCAGAGGGCTTATTGAACCACATACAGCTCCTGGCAACAGCTTCCACTGGTCATTGGATAATTATAAACAGCAGCAAGTTTCAGAACACAGAAAAATAGAACTCTAAGAAGTTCTCTGCAGAGGCTGCCAGCTGTCTAGGTGCCAGAGTGGGCACCGTGTAACTGCAAAGTCCTGTGGGGGAGAAACCAGCTGCTGTTCCTGTCCCTCAGAGGGTGACCAGATGCAGTCACTGTCTAGTTTATTTTACTTTGGGTAAAGAAATTGTAGTGACAAGGATTGAAGGGGTCTCTTAGGACTCATCCATGCCACCTATACAGGCAGCCAAGGGCTTGCTGGGGAAATATTTCTTGCCCAGCTCTTTCCAGGCTCCTGATAGTAACCTATTGTTTGTTTGCTGCTGGTCCACGCTGGAAAGGAAAATAATTATGTTCACCAGGGATCTCTTGAGTCACAAATGCTCAAGTGACAGGGAACTAAGCCTGAAGTCATATATTTGCTGTGTGTCCGGAAGTATATTCATGACCTGACTAATAGAGAAGGTGCTTATGTTTATTCCAGGGTGCACTCGTCAATTATAGAGAAGAGAGCAACTCCAATTTCCTCCCATGTCCTCAACTGCCCTTTTCTGGAAGCAAAGTGGTGTGGTGAATTATTCATCATTATAATGCCTCAAATCTCCACAACGCCTTTCTGTTAAGGGCTTTCACAGTTTCTGAAAAATATTACTACACTATATACTTAAATTTTGTAAGCTATGTAGGACACAGGAGTCTCATTTAATAGGAAAATAGATGCATGAATCCAGGAAGTTGTATCAATCAAACTAGCAGAATACACAAAATCTAGCTAGTGGTCCCTTTCCTGTATCTGGCTTGGGTACTAAAGACTCCATCTCCTCTTCTCCCTTGTCTTATTGTGGTTGCTTCTAGAATACATCCAATATTTCAAAAAAAAAAAAAAAGAATTTGAAATATCCTTTGGAGTTGCCATATTTGAAAGACCATTAATCATCTAGCCATTTGCCAGCTTTTAGGAAGACTGATCCCATTCATGGATACCTAAAGTCTTAGCACTAAATATTGAATATAATAACCCACTCCAAAATAACTAAAATTGATAAAAACAAGCTACTTGCAATTTATTTAAATTCTTAGAAGTAGCTGAAGTGTCTCTTCTCAGTGGGGAGACAGATTAAGTTTCAGAATCTTAGGCCATATGTATTTGTTGCTTTGGGTGAGTGACCATCTAGGATTATTGCCCTAGCGAATGACTGGAGTATAAGCATTCAAAAGAATGTGGACATTCTGCAGCCCATCTTAGAGCTGAAGCTCCTTCATTCTCACCTACATTCTACTGTTAAAAGCTAACTATTTGTCTAGGCTGATCTCTCTGAGGTAGGAAAATCTCCTGTGGAGGGACTTCCATGAAGTCATATGGTGAAAGACATGTACAAACGATGCTAATAATAAAAGGTGTGAATTTTTCTGTGAAATGACTTAAGCTTCATTAAGTTTGAAGAACATATGAAGAGACTCTCCTGGAAATGGTGGAAGATGAGAAAGATCCATTATTGAGCAATGAAATTATAGACATTAGGAATTCGCATAGTTCAGCCTTGGGAAAGTGAATGCAGATTCAAGAGAGCATGTCTTGAACAAAGACAGCCATTTAGATTATTTGAATATTATTACTAGCAAGTTATTAAAGTCATCTCCAACTTTCACAAGTTATTTTAACAGTACCCAAAAGGTTTATCATGTCGGAATAAATTGTCTCGGATGAGATAAGCGAGAGATGAGGATGAATGCATGAACATAGGAAGGAAAGAAGAAATATAAGACAACTTTGGTCTACAACCAGGCCAAGTGGATCAGGAAGAGGCATCATGGGAGCACTGGGGTCAACCTTCCAGAATCATTCTTCCTAACTCAGGCTGAATTGTCTCCTAGTTGCAAGAATTTTTTCATAATTCTTTTAAAATGAATTTTTTTCTGTTTTCCATGATTTGAAATGTGTGTTATATAAAGGGAGTAAAAAGGCAACAAATATAATCTTAGTGGTGGGACACACGTGCTATGATGCCTGTGGAGGTCAGATAATGACACACATCTGGAGGTCACAGAACCACTTACGGGGTCTTGTTTTATTTTGTTTCTCTTCTTCCACCATGTGGTCCCCAGAGGAACAAACTCAGATTGTCAGCTTTGGCAGCAGTCACCTTTATTTATGAACCATCTAGCCTGACAAAGAAATCCAAAATCTGGGAGAACTAAAATGAACTATCCAATGTCAATTCTCCTTTCCTTATGCATTGAGAGAAAGTGACAATTGTAGTGGGTAGCTGTACCAGATTTGACCTGGAAGTACCACCCCTGTTGAGGCTTCCCATAACTGTCACACCTACGAGGCGGGCCTAAGAGAGGAGCCCTTAAGACCTGAGATCTGAATGTGCCAACTCTCTTGGTTCCTAGATCCTGGACGCTGGAGGCAAACCAAGCAGAGTTCTCCAGAGAACACTGCTGGACTGCACTACACCTTTCCTGGACCCTGTAACCTATCCCTTTACTTGTAAGTTACACCACAAAATAAACCTCCCTTTTAACTACATAGAGTCACCTTAATACTTCCACCAATAGATGTTCACATGGATGGCAATGTTTTCAGTTTCACAATTTTTTTTTCTAAGAGTAAGTCTCACTATGTAGCTCTGACTAACCTGGAACTCATCATGTAGACCAGGCTGGCCTCGAATTCAATGAAATCCACCTGCCTCTGCTTCTGTCTCTTGAATGAATGCTGGGATTAAAGTTTTGCACCATGATGCCTGGTTTCACATGTATATTTTTCCACCTCTGATAGCTATGAATAGCTTAGTATCACAGATGTGGCTGATTCAGTTTGAAATAGGATTGGAGGTCAAGGTAAGCTTTGACAAAGGAACATCCCATGCATCATTCTTTTAATCTTCTTCCTTCTTAGACTCAATTGCTGAGACAGAACAGTTACCTTGACATCACAAATAAATACCATGAAAACAGAAGCCATTTGCTAGGCAGAAATATAGTCACATTGCTCTCTGCTGGCATTGGGGAGCCTCTTTGCAAGCCTCCACTGACTCCATTGATTCTAATTACTTGAGAAAAAGAACTATCTACACATGGTTCCACCAGTATGACTGCATATATGCTAGAGAGATCAAATGGATTCCCTTATTATAGGAGAGGTAAGGGTTCTTAGGGGTAACATAGTCAACCCTGCCTTCCTTATTTTGCAGTGAGCCCAATGACAGTTAGTTCCAAGGAGAAAAGTGAGATGTGTAAGGTCAGGCAGTTACTGGTCTCAACCCTTCAGCTCTGTGATGTTATCTGTGATCAGAGCAGAGATCCCAAGACAAGGATCAGCAGTATAACCATGCTGTGGTTCAAAAGCCATGGATTCCAAGAATGTTCCTGCCCATATAAGCTTGACAGGCACTGCTAGTTTCATAAGCCAGAATTATTTGGCCTCCAATTATATTGACACTCCCCATGCTTTCCTTTAAAATCCTAAGCCTGGAAATGGATAGTGTAGATAGGTGGGCTGAGAGGACCCACTTTAGCATTCTGCGTCCTCAATGGCACCTGCTAATAACTGGAGGTGGTAGGAGTGTAGGATAGCTGAGGTGTCTGCCTCCACTTCCAAATACTAGCAGTATCTGGCACATAGCTCTTAGGAGAGGCTCTGTGAATCCACAACTGGCCTACCATCACCAAGAGCACAATAGCCACAGGAGCATTTAGAGAACAAGGGCTTGAGAAGTTATCTATCTGGCTGGTAATTAGGGGGCTGTATTCAGTTTCAAGGAACCATTTAAGAAGCTTTGTACAGAGATGTACAAAGGAACTTTGCCTTAGGAATGTTTACTAGTGTTTATACCTTGGAATATATCAAAGATCTAGTGTAATGATGGATGACCTACATTCCAACCTAAGAAGTGAAGTTCATGCATGAATGTGCATGTGTGCATGCATGCACATGCACACACACACACACACACACACACACACACACACACACACGCACTAGGACCTGCCATTCATTTGTGTTATGATTCTCTGAGCATATTTTACATTTCCTTTTCACAAAATGGAGGCTACTATTTCCCTTTGGGGGGGAGAATGGGCAAGAGACACATATCTCTAGCTTCTGAACTGCCTCACTCAGATTCCTTTTACAAATAGCAGTGGTTTTCTTACTGACATGAGTTAAAAAGGCTTTCAATTGAAATTGTTGAAGTGACAAGATAAACGGGTACATTCATCTTAAAGCTTGGGAAATACACAAGGGAATGAGTGTCTGTGAGAATTAGAGAGCAGCCGTGAAAATCCTTAGATTGAGCTAAATATGCAAATGCAGCGAGTTAACTCAATTTTAATTTACTTACAAGAGAAGGGAAACAGCATAATGGTCAGATCCAGAGACTCATTGTTTCTTTCTTCCTTTAATTACTAGACTTTCTCCTCCTTCCTGTCTTCCCACACATAGTTGATCATTTACTATCTAGGATTTTCTCTCTCCGTACATCAACTCTTTTTCAAAAAAGCTCACATTGTACTGGTTGTACTGTAAAGACTTTAAGTTTGGCCATGGATTATTATATTATTACATCAAGAAATTCAGTAACAATCCAGCAAAAGAAAAGACAGTTCTAAATAATTTAATGACATTAAATTATTAAATACATACATACATACAAACACTGTGTGTGTGTGTATGTGTGTGTGTGTGTGTGTGTGTGTGTGTGTGTGTGTGTGTGTGGTTGTGTGTGTGTGTGTGTGGTCTGGATAAAACTTTGTTTTCCTTGGCCAATCAAACTGTACGGTGATATCTAAGCAATGAGGTTGGAGGTGAGGAATTTAGCTTAGTGGTAGAATGCTTGGCTGACTGTATAAGGGTATAAGGCTCTGAGTTTAATCCCTGGTACCATAAAGGGGGAAGGGGGAGAAAGAGCAAGGTGAAAGGGTTTGGGATATGCAAAGCAATAACAATATTTTTTATTTGGAAGGGTATTGAGAACTCTAAGCTACTTGAGGCCTCCCTGTCTCTCTAAGCTTCCTGAATAGTCTTTCCAGATTTAGAAAAACAAAAACAAAAACAAAAACAAAAACCCACGCAGGATGCCCAGTTAAATTTGAATTTCAGATGAAGAAGGAATTGAACAGAATATAATTACACTGATGACTATTTGCTATTATCTGAAATTCAAATTTCACCCAGTGTCCTGCATTGTATCTGAGAACTCTATGTCCCAGGATGCTTACTGATTCTTTGTAAGCACTGAAGGTCTCCGGAAGCCTTTGGTCCTTTCTCCATTAACATGCTCTGTTTTACTGATCTGGAAGGACAGCCCATTAGCGATGCTGCTGTGGTCCAATTTAGGCTCCCAGAGAGAGGGCTGGGGAGCTAATACTCCCCATTCTGTACAATCTTTCTGGAATTATGCTTTTAAACATATCATGCTTACATTTGTATACCTTTACCACTTTCTGCAGGACATATTGGAATAGGTTTCTTTGACCTGACTCCTTGATGGTATTACATTGAGTCATGTAAAATCACCCTTTCTTGACACGTTTAGCATAAGCGCTAAACTGGAATCAGATTCCTTCATTCCATTCTATTTCTCAGTGAAGTTTCTTCCATCAGTGAAAAGCAAAGGGAACCCCCTCTTCATTAGAAAGCTCTCGTCCCTAGTCAGACTCTTAGGCATATGTGCACCTATTTTTTCTCATTCTAAGAAAATATTAGAAATGCCATTGTTGCTTAACTTGTTTTATGAGGAGATGCAAAGAAACATCTACTCATCTGGATAGGGAAACAACAGACTAATAATGGTTTTGCTGGGATTACTCATCAGAATGTTAATGAAGACT
The DNA here is from genome assembly GCF_949786415.1 of Peromyscus eremicus. Taxonomy (NCBI): domain Eukaryota; kingdom Metazoa; phylum Chordata; class Mammalia; order Rodentia; family Cricetidae; genus Peromyscus; species Peromyscus eremicus. The sequence continues at coordinate 54,934,911 of NC_081428.1, read as the reverse complement.
TCTTACAGAATGGTGAGTGACAGGTCACACAAAAGCATAGATATGTCCAGTGTGGTGGTACATGTCTTTAACTCCAGCACTTAGGAGGCAGAGACAGACTGATCTCTGAGTTCCAGGCCAACCTGGTCTACAGAGTAAGCTCCAGGATATCCAGGGCTATTATACAGAGAAACCCTGTCTTGAAAAACAAAACAAAACCAAAACAACAACAAAAGCATGGATAAGGGTTACATATGGGATCTCAGAGAGGAGTTGCTTACAGCGTCACTTATAAGAGTAATGGGCTACTTTGAGGAACACGCAGATAAAAAGTTACTTATAAGAACATGGACAAGGAACTTCTTACAGGAACACAGGAGATACATCATTTTGAAGAGCATGGATGACGCAAAAGCAGCAGCATCACCAAAATGTCCCACATCGGCATAGCAATGATTCCCAAAAGCTGTGTCATTGTACAGTGTCCCTCTCCCACTCTGTCAACCTTGGGCCTTCTAAACACTACTGTTCCATCAAGACTTTATGTACTTGATGGGCAGGATCATGACTGGTAGCTGAGCCTCAGGTAAGAGTCTGATGACAGCCATATCCCTATGTAGGAAGGAAATTTAACAGCCTCATGCCCTTTCTACAGAGCTAGTTATTACTGTACTGTGCTTATCTCATCGCCATGGCTACAGAGGCCAGGAAATTCTGCATGCCATTACAGTTGCTTCATCATGGTCAATGGTCATGTCAGGAGGCTTGAAGGAAACAGCTACACAACAGCCACGGAGATTCCATAAAGGGTACCCTTTGTGACTATCACACTGAATAAAGTAAAATTGACCATCCTCATAATGAGTTGGATAAAACCAGCAGAGTAATAATAAAGCATGTATATTTTTGGCTCCTTGTAGTTCATAACCTCCTATAACCACAGTTATCTAAACTCAAAATCAGGGAACAATAATAATATGTGAAATATGTTACCTCAGGGGTTATTGCCAAAGTCGGATGAGTTCCTGTAACATACACTCTGACTCAGATGAATGTTTTATTAGTCTTAGTCAGTTTTCTTATTGGCTTGGATCCAAACCATATATACCTGTAAATTAACTATAGAATCCTCAGAATAGTATGTAAAGAAAGGAGACCTCTGTGTATATATGACTCAAATTATTATCCTTGTATCATGTATGAGTTGGTAAGAAGCTGCTCTAGATAGCTAGACAGAAATTTAATTTTTGATGAGAGTGGTTGTGAATGTGTAGCGTTCTATCAACGTTAGTGATTTTGTAAAATTTACCTTTGGAGTTGAGTATACCAATATGTGGTGATGAATGATGGAGTGCAGTGAGATGCTGGGATACAACACCATAGGCAGCAAAAATAACTCAAACTGTCACTCTGTGTTTACATTTTTACACAATAAATAACACCTATATCTTTGCTTGCATTCACAGTCATTTGGGGTGTGTGCCTTAATAATTACTGTTACTGGTTGCATATACCAAGCCACTATGTTTTAACCATATAATAAACTTTCTAGTATTAACATACATTGGGGGTGTGGAAGCAAACTATTCACATAGAAATGGTCATTTTATGGCTGAGGGAACCAGATGCAGAGATCCACGGCCAGGCCCCAGGTGGAGCTCCAGGAGTCCAATTGGCGAGAAAGAGGAGGGTTTATATGAGTGAGAATTGTTGAGACCAAGGTTGGATAAAGAACAGGGACAAAGAGCCAAACGAATGAAAACACATGAACTATGAACCAATGGCTGAGGGACCCCAAACTGGATCAGGCCCTCTGGGTAAGTGAGACAGTTGATTATCTTGATCTGTTTGGGAGGCATCCAGGCAGTGGGACCGGGTCCTGTACTCAGTGCATGAGTTGGCGGTTTGAAACCCAGGGCTTATACAGGGACACTTGGCTCAGCCTGGGAGGAGGGGACTGGACCTGCCTGGACTGAATCTACCAGGTTGAACTTAATCCTCAGGGGAGTCTTTGGAGGAGATGGGAATGGGAGGTGGGCTGGGGGGAAGGCGGCGGGGGGTGGGGGGAGAACAAGGGAATCCTTGGCTGATATGTAGAATTAAATTAAATTATAAAATTAAAAAAAAGAAATGGTCATTGTATGCACACGTGTCCATTGAGGCTGGGTTCCCCACCATCTGTTGGTCTCAACCTTGTGTCCAGTTGTGGTTTTCTGTGATGGTCTCCATTTGCTATAAAGAGAAATTTCTTTCATGAGGGATGGTAGGTACACTTCTCTGTGGGTGTAAAGATAAGATTCAGAATGTAGTTTGGAAGTAAGCTGGTCAGCAAAGTGGCAGTAACAAATTCGCTTCTAATATCCGTGATCTCACTAGCCCTGGGAGGAGGGGTAAGTTTCTAACATCAAACATGGTTTCCCTCCTGTGGGCCTTAAATCCAATTTGACAACTACTAGTTACTACTTACATGTGCATGCCACTAGTGTACATTTTAAAAATATCTCTCCATGCTGGTCACTGTTGTCGTTCATAGGTGTCGTTCATACAGCTGGGAAGGACTATCCATTACTTCCCTCCATTGTCAGCTTGCATAGTACTTTCTGATATTATAGAATCTAGACTGCAGGAAGGAAGTTTTTAGGTTAGGTTCAGCTTGAATAATCCCAGTCCTTGGTGCTAAGTATGTGATATCTTCAGCAGTAAGTGTTTGCCTGGAACTTCAGAGAGTTGACCAAAGGCAAAAGCCCTATGTGCATATGCATACACACACACACACACACACACACACACACACACACACACACACACACATATATATATATATATATTAGTCATACTTAAAGCCAAGTCAAATACATCCCAACTCACAAAGAAAAAAATAAGGATAACAGCATACAATGAATATAGAACAAAGGATCCTTCTGGAAGACTATCTATTATGGAAAAGAATCAAATTACGGCTTAAAAGAGATGCACTGAAAAAAAAACAATGACAGTGAAAAGGTAAAGTAGGAATTCACATCAGGTAAACTTGAAAACAAAGAGAAGATCTTGAGATTTAAACAAAGAAAAGTATTCAGTCTTCACTGGCAGCCAAGGACGTGTTCCACAGCTCAGATTCTCACATACCGCTCGACTGCTTATGAAGTCCCAACAGAAGAGCATAAGGTGCACTAAGTGTCATTTTATTCTGATAAATGGAATGATTCACAATAAAGATATGGACGAGATGATTTATGTCCCAAATATTGTTACACCAAAATGTATAAATCAAAAACTAGTGGGTGAGTAAAGAAATTGAGAAAACAGAGCTGTAAAGTCCTTAGAGGCAAATAAAAACAAAGGACGAAGATGAAAATAGTATAATTAACATAGTTTACCTGCAAAATTATCAATTTAACAGATAATTGATTAATACTTAGATAGCTAATTACATAATCATTTGGAGATGTCAACTCTATAAATTCTATTCTATTTAATCAATATTTGCATTAGGCCATGTAAACCCTTCAAAATGTTCATATGAAAGTGTATATTGTCTGTATTTTATGTTTAAAAGAAGAAAAAAGCATTCAAAAATCATTATTGATATAATCTTATTGTTCATTTGGCATTAAAATAGAGAAATCTAAATAATCCAAGAGCTAAGAGGACAGTTAAATTGCAATAACTAGTTACATTCATTAAGCATGGATTATATACCAGGCCACTGTCAGTGCACTGTAGATACATTATATTGTACCCTGTAATAATTGATTTAAAATAGTAGTCCCAGGGACCCTATGTATTCTCATTCTGATCTATCTTTCTCCCCAGTATTAACGCACTCCCTGATGCTGACAATTCATCTGTTTGTTTACCTGCTCATTGCCAAGTGTCCTCTGGACCTGAAGCTACCTAAGGACAGGATCTGGCCTGGCTCCTTTGTCACATGTTTCAAGTATGGGGACCAGTGTCATGACAAGGCAGATCTTCAAACATTTGGAACTCTTCTGAAGCAGATACTGTCATTACCATTATTTTTCATATAAGAAAACAGAGGTGTGGCAGAATTCAGAAGCTGCATACCATCAGTTGGCACTGGGCTATTGCAAGATCAAATCTTAACTCATTGTGCCTATTCAAAATAGCTGTCAATCACTAGGCTACATACACTTTTTTGGAACATAAGAACAATAAAATCAGTAAGTTAACCAAAATTTTTGACCAAATTTGATTCACTGGAACATTAAAAATATAGCTAAGTGTTTTATTTTCTTTTTACTAGTGAAGAATAAAATGAAATGTAATTAATAATACATCAGCCTCATGAAGCCAGAAAGACCAGAAATTATAGAAATCAGGAGTAAATTTTGAAGTGAAAATATAAACAGAGGTCAAAAGTTTCTACGCACAATAGACAAAATGCAAATTTTGAACAGACAACATTTTGAAATAAATGGAACATATTGATGTTATTCTTTTACAAATTAACTGTACAGTTAGTTCAGCAATGTTACATTGCCCAGGGGGGAAAAACACTACCTTTACTCTAACCACAAGTGTAGACTTACCTATCATTTTAGAACAAATAACAATGAGAATATCAGTTAATTCACAAAATTTACCCAAATTTGTCTCAAAGTCAAAGCTACAGCCTAAATATTTTCATTCTAAATTTAGAGTAGCAAGGAAAATGATAAATCAGTTTGCTTTGGGCAGAGGACATGATTTCAGTTTGTTACCCAGGAGAATCAGATGATATACAAGCTCCACCCTCCCTAGGTATTCTGTACAGTAATTACAAATTAATTATTCATGCAGTAATTATAAAATGTGTAGAGAGTCTAATTGTGCCAAGGATGTCAGGAAACAGGTACTCCCAGGTATTTGATGGTTAGAGGACAATGGGATAATCTTTTGATCAGTGCAGTACACTAGAAACATTGAGATATCTGTACTGGTAAATAGCAATCCCTTTTAAAAGTTTCTGTTGTAAGTAGATTAACATATTGAAGGTGTAAATCAAGAATGCTCATATGAACACGATTTAAAGTGGAAAGAGCAATCATGAAATGGAAAATTAAATTACGGTGAATAAACTCCCCACTGGACATTTCATTTCCTGAAATGAATCTAGTACCTAATATTATTACAGTAATGACTGTGTTGGTGGTTGTAAAAGATAGACACATATCATGTCTGCGACTCAGGGATTACATTTGATAGTGATTGGCATGTCTGCTTAGATACCTGCCTTATGCACAGATTTTTCATTCAACATTCCACATCTTTACATGGCAATCCAGCTGATATTACTAAAATTCAAAATCTGTTCATGTCACAACTGCTTAGCATCATGGAAACCTCTTGTTGTGCCTCCTCCAAACCTCCCCAACCTTGACTGTTTATTTCTCACAGCACCGTGGTCCAGACATGATGCTGCCCTCTCTCCAGCCTACAGAAGGACATACCTTCCCTGCCCTTGTGTCCTTCCCATATGTGATTACTTGTAACAGCTTGCCTCACCTCCTCAGACTAGACCCTAGTCAGTCTTCAGTTATCTATAGCTAACTTACTTCTATATAGAGACCTCTCTGGTCCCAGGTCTCTGTGATTCCTCTACTGCTTCAGAGCACTGCAAACGATGAAAAATAAAGCACAGTTTTCCTACGACTGATAGAGGTCTTGGTATCAAGGATCATCAGGGTTTCTGTCCGAGTAAGCACTCTGTCCTTACCTGCAAGGGTGGCTGCCTCCAACCTAACACAACTAGATCCTAATTGCACAAAACAATGCAGTGTAAGAACATTTAACCACATGAAAGCAAGCTTGGATGCCACATGTAAAAGTATCTCCAGTTAAGTCAGAGTACTTTAATAGAAAAACAAATTTAAAGAAGCATTCTTGATTTGAACTCAATCATTTGTTACTTTGGTGTCTACAACAATCTTAAAGTAGCTTTTCTGTCTCCATGTTCTCCCTCCTGTAGCCTTTTCCATTTACATATCTGTCCTAAAATCTGGTCAACTCCTATAAGGCCCCTGGATGAACTTCTGCCCACTTCCTGTGTACTCCCTGAGGACTTCTTCCTGATTATTCCTGATCTGAACCACTTGCTTCTTGATCTGTACCTGCAGATACTACAAAAGGAACTCCCAAGTTCTTTTTGCAAGTGTTCCCTGCCTGGAATAGTCTTCCTCTGTTTGTAGTATAGTTTAGAGTCAACTTAGATTCCACATACAGTAGAAGCTTATTTGTGCCCTTCTGTCTGTCCATCACCTTCCTTAAATTCCCCAGGCAGTACTTGTCAGCACATTGTCAGTGCCCCTTAATATTCTTGCTTAGAAGTTTCTAGAAAGTGAGATTTCTACTGTTGATATGTTATCTCCAATAGCACAGTGCTGGTACGCACTAATCATCTAGTATTTTTTGAATGAATGAATGAGTGACTTGACCCTAGGTATGCCATAGGACTTTTTCTCTATGGCATACAAAAAAAATTAGCTAAAACCATCATTTAATAATTTCCACTCAGCATTTTCTGTAACGCTTAGCTTTTGTGATGTATTAAAAATGCTTTTACTTCAATGAATCATAGCCAGTGTATCACAACTGATGACTGTACTAATCATATTTTTGACTAATCTCAGTAAACTTGAGAGGTAGAGTTAATATCTACATCTCTAAGAGAAACCAAGACTGTCAAATAACATGCTTTAGGCCACAGTGAACAAAAATTAAAACTCTAAATTGCATGATTCAAAAGGCACACAATGAATCACTATATTTTTTCTAATTAAAAAAAAATTAACCTTAAACTTATTGAATATTTACTTTCTTTTTATTTGCTTCTATTTTATACATATGAGTTGATTAAATCCTTTTAAGTACTTTATGAGTTTTGTGTTATTATGAGGGTCCCAAGTTTTAAATAATATGTCCCTTCACATACAGGTAGAATGGGTGAGATTAGGACTTGAATTGGAATCTTCTGACTTTAGAGTTCAAAATTTTATCTGGTAGGCTATACCATTTTTTTTTTTTGGATGAGGAAGTTATTCCGTTCCCAAATCTTCTGAAACAAATATATAAATACATAAATAATAAAAGCCATCACAGGTTTAGTTAAGAATTCACACTATATAAGAAAACATTTCTGAGAACTAGATGTAAGGAAAAGACATTTTTGATTATAAGTAATCAAGATTAATGAACTGATACAATTGCAAATGAAAAATTTTAGAAATCATTAGAAGATAATGCTATACAAAAAGCATTAAGAGAATCAGAATAATAATTAGACTGCCAAAAAGACCCATTGTGAAATGTTCAAATTGGCATCAGGGGAATGGAAAAGCTTCCTTAATTTTAAACATCATTTCTCACAACATACTCACCTGATATCATGATGTTCTGTCAGGAAGTTTTTTTTTTTTTTTTTAAAGAAAGCCTCTTTGTATGGAGCAATTAACTTGATATAAGAATATAATATTGAATGCTTTAATATTTATCTAAGTGATTTTTGAGTCTAAGTTCCAAGTAAGGAGATGGAAGTTATGCTTTGTTTTAGTGAAGTTGTTACTTTTGCTTCCATCTCAGATTTTGCCCAGCATCGCTGGCAGGCGAGGTAGAGATTTAAATACCACAGCAGTCACAGGCTGGTCTTGCCTCTCCTGTCTTTGTTGTGTTCTGACAAAACTGGTGGGCACCATGTGAAGAGCAAACTTTTCCCACTTGTTTGCGGGGGGGGGGGGGTGTTTAAATGCCTGATTTGAAGTAGGAGCTTCTTTGCCTCTATTCATATTTCTGACCCCCCTTCCAGATAAAGTGGAGGGACCATCTCTCTCTGCATAACTGCTTGGCTCTTACAATCAATGACTGGGTAGTTTCTGGCAGGTCCAGCAAGATGTTCTGATAAAGATACCTATTAACAGAGGTCAAAGGGCATGCTATTGTTTGCAAAGTTGGGGAGTTGGGAACAACACATCTAGGCAAATGGGGATCACAGAAAATCAGAAATTGTTTACTCAATAGGGACTACTGGGTGGCCCTATCAATGTGAGAATGAAGACTGGTTTGAATAATTTGATTTTAAAAAGAAACCATTTTCATGGAGTCTTTTTATGTTCTGCCTCAGACTCCCAAGTGCTGAGATTAAAAGTTTATGTCCCTATACCTGATTCAACCATTTGATTTAAACACATAAAATTATCTCATGATCTTTTCAAAGTCTTTCACCTCATTGTCTACAAAGTGAGATCCAAATCCTAAATTCTTTTCTATATGTCGTTGTAAATGGTTTGTATATCTTTAGCTCTAAATACTACCAGATTTCTCCTAGTAGATTAGCCATATCAGGCCCAGAGCATTGGCTCACTATAAGCATATCTATGTTAGGAACTTCATCCTGAAACATAATAAGAGCCTGGGTATCTTGATACTCAAAGCTAAATTTGCTGTTTCTGGGCAATATTCAAGGATTTATGTACTCAAGCTAAAACTATTGCTTATCACCACCTCAGTCCCATGACAACTCTGTCCCTCTCTGCCACATGGGTAAGATTGGCTATGGCTCTGTAGCCCAATAGTTAAGGGATCAGTATCTGGAGTCAGAGATGAGTTAAAACTGATAAATGTTTGCACAACATTGAACAAGTATCTTCAGCATCTTATATCCCATTTTCTTAGGAGCACCTAGGAGTGAGTATTCATTTGGGGCTGACCATGTACCAGGTATTCTGTGAAGCTCTTTACTGTACTGACACATGCACTCCTTCTGAGGACAATCTATGTGGGTGATTTTTTTAAATGTCCATTTTACTAAAATTTACACTCAAACCAAGCTTTCCAAGCCTCAGCCTACTTGCTTCTCATATTTGGGCATTATAGTGCTGCCTTTGGATGTTAATGAAAGAATTCAATTATATTAGTAAGTGTGTCTTGGATTATTTTACTTTCTTTTTTTGTAATTTGTTTTTTTGAGACAGGGTTTCTCTGTGTAGTTTTGGTGCCTGTCCTGGATCTTGCTCTGTATACCAGGCTGGCCTTTGTCTTGGATTATTTTACTTTCTTTTTTTGTAAGTTGTTTTTTTTGAGACAGGGTTTCTCTGTGTAGTTTTGGTGCCTGTCCTGGATCTTGCTCTGTATACCAGGCTGGCCTTGAACTCACAGAGATCGGCCTGACTCTGCCTCCTGAGTGCTGGGATTAAAGGCATGTGCCACTGCCACCCAGCTGTATCTTGGTTTCTTAAATCACCTTGCAATTGCCTTTATTTTTTGTCTATTTTGCTATAATTATTGATGCATATTCGTATGCATGGGTCTGGATGACTTCAAATCCCAGCCCTGCTTGAAAAGCAAATACCAAGACTTTCATTTTTCTTTTGTGATCCTGTATTTCAGTGACTAAACACACCTGATGTTTGGGTTTATTTACACCTACCTATACTTTTGATGCCAACTATTCCCCCATGTTCTAAATATTAGCTCATTTCATATCTTGCCACACAGTTCAGAATCTACTGCTCTTCAGTAGGAGACAAACTAGAAATCTGAGCACTGGGTACATCATTCATTGCTTTATGGCCAACTTCGAAAACTTCTGTACCTGAGCTCTGGTTTCTCTGCTTTCTCATTAGCCATTCTTTCTGTTGACCTCAAATTCAAACTCTATCAATTCATTATAACTAAGGCAGAAAGCTAATTATTTTAGGTGGCAGGAGAAGGAAGAGTGTAGGAGAAATCACCAAAGAGGGATGGCGACCACTCATTTCAACAACTCCAAGAGAGAGAACTTTATGTTTCTGGGGACATAGACAACCGCTGGGATTGTCTTACAAAGTTACTTTTTTGTACAATGATTTTTTCCCTTACTTATCTGCCAGAATAATCTGATCCAAGAGCTTTTTAGAGTGGCCTATTGTAGGAATGGGAATTTAATCACATTAATAGCTTAAGAGGACTTCTTAAGAAGGTGAGTCACTTAATCTTTCTGAACCTCAGTTTCCTCATTTATGAAATGAGGATAATATGAGGATCTAATATAATGAAGATAATTATGCAGTGATCAAGGACAGAATTATAGGCTTAGACACTGTAGGAAACAGAAATCAGAGTGGTGGCATTCTCTAGGCGGCTTCATTGTCCTTTCTTCATTGGAAACTAGAGACAGACGGAGACAGATGGAGAAAACGCTCCTCTCTGTTAAAAGACAAGAAAACAATTGAAAGTCAGACAATAGGCCGCACTAAGACTTCCCAACCTCCGTCTGAATTTCTTCCAAAACAGAAAACTTCGCTCTACTCATCATCTACTATTTCAACTCAATTCTTTGTTACTCCAGGACTGGAGAGCCTTCCGCTTTTCAAAGTCTTTATTATTTTAAAAGTCCCCATAAAGTGTCACTTCCACCTCTCTGCTAGTTCTTCCTTCTTCCTACATCTGATCCTATTTGATTTTATTGTAGACATCATTTTTCATTGATGAGCTATACACTACCACACATTACCCCAGGCTCTGGGTAACATGTGCTCAGTTCTTTGTGAGGTTCTGCAGAGTGAGAGAAGAATACGGAGCTCACCATTTGGCTGTGATGTGGTTCTTCATACAAAGACAAGTTTCAAAGATCAGGGAAGTGAATATCTTAATATGGTCATAGCTGATTTCAGAAAAACTGTGATTGAATCCAAGGCTTAATTTACCTGAGTGTTTACCTTTTTGTATGAACACAGCTTAGGAAGAAAATGGGCTAACAAAAAGAAGACAGTATATTGAAAGCTGTCAGGAATCAGTTATTCATCAATATCTAGCTTCTGTTGTCATCTTACATGTGGATAGTGGGGTTCTTTGGTAAACTCAGCAAGTACCCCAATAAGAATAGGGTGAAGCCTGCTCTGAGATAATGATGAAGTTAGAGACACAGGCTTTTGAGCTGCACAGTGGCATCACATATTAGGAAGAGGAGGAATTACCATTAATCAGAGGTTTCATGGCAAGAGCCTGTGGGAAAGAAGACAGAATAATGTTAAGGGGGACTCCAATAGGAGATGAAGGAGTGAGAGGGGTAGATACATCCCCTGTAAGCTTAGAGAGGAAGATGAGGGATTCCTTCCTCTGGAGCATAAAGAATATAAAACTAGACAGAAGGAAAATGAGGATAAATTTGGAAAATCTATGACACGATCTTAATTTTCTTATGTATGTGGAAGGAAGAAATTGATATCATCCTTCATGGCAGAAAGCATGAAGGGATTTAGGTCTGGGAGGAAGAGGTGGGAAAAGTTACTTAAATAATAATTGTAGGAACCTTGGGAGTAAAATCTTATTAGGTGATGGCAGTTCAAATAAGGCAAGAAAATGTCCTTCAAAGCAAGGTCATCGGTGGCTAGCATAGTACTAAGGACTTGAGGAAGTCCGGAGACCTGGAGTATTTGGAATTAATAGATGACTGGGCAGCACTGTATCCAAGGACAGTTACAGTTCATTGACACTCAGTGGAGACAGATGGCAGTGGAGAGAGGGGCTGTGGACATTGGGCTGGGCTAACCTGGTGTGCAGGCATAGCCTATGGCACAGTGATGGTGGGACATGCAAGTTCACTGAAAAGAAACATCTTACTCATAGGGATGGGTGGATAGGGGAAGCTAGATCATGTGAAAGTACCCTGAAGAAAAAAACCAAACACAGACCCACTTTTTGGGTGATTCAACACTCCTCTCTGGCCAGGTCTTTAAGAAAGGTTCCTCTGACCTTTATCATATCGACAGATATGGAGATCGTCAGGATGGCTGCCTACAGTTGAGAATGGAGGCGGTCTTCCCTTCCCTTGTTCTTTTCTTTCTTTTTTATTTTTATTATTTTTCTTGTCGGCATTTAATTGCCACCTTTATTTCCTTTGAGACTCAAGACATCTGCTTTCCCGGTTGAGGGGTGCAGTGCACGGTGAAGACAAAGAAAAGACAAATACATCTGCTCCCCCATGAGTCAGTGTATCTCCATCCTCCTCCTCCCTCTCCTTTTAATTATTCACTGCAGTCCTGGTTCTTTATTCACTTATCCTCTCATCTCTGTGTTCATGTCACATTGTTATGCTTAAATCATACTCACTGGAGGGGAGAGGGGGTTGTCTAGGACTTAAAATATGGAGGTTACCAACTTATAATGCATGTGTGGAAATCAGAGCTCCACAGTGCTTCACCGGGCTCTTCTCTACCACTCTGGAATGCTACACCAGAGCCCAGCACAAGGACATAGAAGTTTTCTATTACTCTCACAGTCTTTCTTTCCCTCACTACCCCTCCCACAGATGAGGACCTGCGAGCATATACACTCATAAATTAAGGTGTGTTGTTAATTATCCATAGACATCGGAAGCAGTTCTTTCAAATAGAACATATATTAGACTTCAAAAAGCGTTCTGTTCCCAGTTCTTTCACAATAACTCTTGGGTGGAGTTCTAAAGAAGAAATAAAAGAGATTTCTTTAAAACAATGAATATACATATGTACAAAGGATTTTTTAATGGTAAAATATACACAAATTTCTCAGTTTTGCTGATTTTTCTCAGTGGCAGGGTTATGTCACTGAAGACAGGTGAAGTGTTAAAAACATTAATCTGGAAGTGAGGGGAAAGATGGAATCAATTCTTACCGTTTTATTCTTTATCTCTGTCTTTCTGTGTCTGTCTCTGTCTTTCTGTCTGTCTCTCTCTGTCTCTGTCTCTCTCTGTCTGTCTCTCCCCCTCAAACTTAGAGATTTTTTTGACCCTTTATCCCAGCATTTATTTATTTATTTATTTATTTTTTTAAATTTTTATTTTGCAATACAATTAAGTTCTACATACAGGCACAGATTCCCTTGTTCTCCCCCCTCCCGCCCCCCTCACCTTCCCCCCAACCCGCCCCCCCATTCCAATCTCCTCCAGGGCAAAGCCTTCCCCACAGACTGAGATCAACCTGGTGGACTCAGTCCAAGTAGGTCCAGTCCCCTCCTCCCAGGCCGAGCCAAGCGACCCTGCATAGGCCCCAGGTTTCAAACAGCCGACTCATGCAATGAGCACAGGACCCAGTGCCACTGCCTGGATGCCTCCCAAACAGATCAGGCCAATCAACTGTCTCACCCACTCAGAGGGTCTGATCCAGTTGGTGACCCTTCAGCCATTGGTTCATATTTCATGTGTTTCCATTTGTTTGGCTATTTGTCTCTGTGCTTTATCCGACCTTGGTCTCAACAATTCTCTCTCATATAAACCCTCCTCATTCTTGCTAATTAGACTCCCAGAGATCCACCTGGGGCCTAGTCATGGATCTCTGCATCCAGATCCCTCAGTAGTTGGATGAGGTTTCTAGCACGACAATTAGGGTGTTTGGCCATCCCATCACCAGAGTAGGTCAATTCGGACTGTCTCTCAACCATTGCCAGCAGTCTGTTGTGGGGGTATCTTTGTGGATTTCTGTGGGCCTCTCTAGCACTTTGTTTCTTCCTATTCTCATGTGGTCTTCATTTACCATGGTCTCCTATTCCTTGTTCTCCCTCTCTGTTGTTGATCCAGCTGGGATCTCCCACTCACCCAAGCTCTCTTTCCCTCGACCCTCGCCCTTCACTACCCCCACTCATGTCCAGGCTGTTCATGTAGATCTCATTCCATTTCTCTGTCATTGGGCAATCCCTGTGTCTTTCTTGGGGTCCTGTTTTCCAGGTAGCCTGCCTGGTGATGTGAGTAGCAGTCCAGTCATCCTTGTTCCACATCTAGTATCCTGTTATGAGTGAGTACATACCATGTTTGTCTTTCTGAGTCTGGGATACCTCACTCAGGATGATTTTTTCTAGGTCCATCCATTTGTCTGCAAACCTCATGATGTCATTGTTTTTCTCTGCTGAGTAGTATTCCATTGTGTATATGTACCACATTTTGTTTATCCATTCTTCAGTTGAAGGGCATCTAGGTTGTTTCCATGTTCTGGCTATTACAAACAATGCTGATATGAACATAGCTGAACAAGTGCTCTTGTGGTGTGGTTGAGCATTCCTTGGGTATATGCCCAAGAGTGGTATAGCTGGATCTTGGGGGAGATGGATTCCCAATTTTCTAAGAAAGCGCCATATTGATTTCCAAAGTGGTTGTACAAGCTTGCATTCCCACCAGCAGTGGAGGAGAGTTCCCCTAGCTCCACATCCTCTCCAGCATAAGGTGTCTTCAGTGTTTTTGATCTTAGCCATTCTGACAGGCGTAAGGTGGTATCTCAGAGTTGTTTTGATTTGCATTTCCCTGATGATTAGGGATGTTGAGCAATTCCTTAAATGTCTTTCAGCCATTTGAGTTTCCTCTGTTGAGAATTCTCTGTTTAGTTCTATAGCCCATTTCTTAATTGGACTGTTGGGCATTTTGATGTCTAATTTCTTGAGTTCCTTATATATTCTGGATATCAGTCCTCTGTCAGATGTGGGATTGGTGAATATCTTTTCCCATTCTGTAGGCTGTCGCTTTGCTTTGTTGACCATATCCTTTGCCCTACAAAAGCTTCTCAGTTTCAAGAGGTCCCATTGATTGATTGTTTCTCTCAGTGTCTGTGCTACTGGTGTTCTATTTAGAAAGTGTTCTCCTATGCCAATGCGTTCAAGACTACTTCCTACTTTCTCTTCTAGCAGGTTCAGAGTAGCTGGATTTATGTTGAGGTCCTTGATCCACTTGGACTTAAGTTTTGTGCACGGTGATAGATATGGATCTATTTGCAGCCTTCTACATGTTGATATCCAGTTTTGCCAGCACCATTTGTTGAAGATGCTTTCTTTTTTCCATTGTGCACTTTTGGCTTCTTTGTCAAAAATTATTTGTTCATAGGTGTGCGGATTAATGTCAGGGTCTTCAATTCGATTCCATTGGTCCACATGTCGGTTTTTATGCCAGTACCAAGCTGTTTTTATTACTGTAGCTCTATAGTACAGCTTGAAGTCAGGGATCGTGATGCCTCCAGAGGTTGTTTTATTGTACAGGATTCTTTTGGCTATCCTGGGTTTTTTGTTTTTCCATATGAAGTTGAGTATTATTCTTTCCAGGTCTGTGAAGAATTGTGTTGGTATTTTGATGGGGATTGCATTGAATCTGTAGATTGCTTTTGGTAAGATTGCCATTTTTACTATGTTAGTTCTGCCTATCATGAGCATGGGAGATCTTTCCATTTTCTGACATCTTCTTCAATTTCTTTTTTCAGGGACTTAAAGTTCTTGTCATATAGGTCCTTCACTTGCTTGGTTAGTGTTACCCCAAGGTATTTTATGTCATTTGTGGCTATAGTAAAGGGTGGTGTATCTCTGATTTCCTTTTCCGCTTTTTTGTCCATTGTATATAGGAGGGCTACTGATTTTTTTGAGTTGATCTTGTATCCTGCTATGTTGCTGAAGGTGTTTATAAGTTGTATCAGTTCCTTGGTGGAATCTTTGGGGTTGCTCAAGTATACTATCATGTCATCTGCAAATAGGGAAAGCTTGACTTCTTCCTTTCCAATTTGTATCCCCTTAATCTCCTTATGTTGTCTTATTGCTCTGGCTAGAACTTCAAGTACTATATTGAATAAGTATGGGGAGAGCGGACAGCCTTGCCTTGTTCCTGATTTTAGTGGAATTGCTTTGAGTTTCTCTCCATTTAATTTGATGTTGGCTGTTGGCTTGCTGTAAATTGCCTTTATTATGTTTAGGTATGTTCCCTGTATTCCTGATCGCTCCAAGACCTTTATCATGAAGGGGTGTTGGATTTTGTCAAATGCCTTTTCAGCATCTAGTGAGATGCTCATGTGTTTTTTTTTTCTTTGAGTTTGTTTATATGGTGTATCACATTGACAGACTTTCGTATGTTGAACCATCCTTGCATCCCTGGAATGAATCCTACTTGATCATGGTGGATAATTGTTTTGATGTGTTCTTGGAGTCTGTTTGCCAGTATTTTATTGAGTATTTTTGCATCAATGTTCATGAGGGAGATCGGTCTGTAGTTAGTTCTCTTTCTTTGTTGTATCCTTGTTTGGTTTGGGAATCAGGGTAATTGTAGCCTCATAGAAGGAGTTTGGTAATGTTCCTTCTGTTTCTATTGTATGGAACAATTTAGAGAGTATTGGTATTAACTCTTCTTTGAAGATCTGGTAGAATTCTGCACTGAAACCATCTGGTCCTGGGCTTTTTTTGGTTGGGAGACTTTTAATGACTGTTTCTATTTCGTTAGGGGTTATTGGACTATTTAAATAGTTTATCTGGTCTTGATTTAATTTAGGTATGTGGTAACTATCCAGAAAATTATCCATTTCTTTTAGGTTTTCCAGTTTTGTGGAATAGAGGTTTTTGAAGTATGACCTGATGATTCTCTGGATTTCCTCAATGTCTGTTGTTATGTCCCCCTTTTCATTTCTGATTTTGTTGATTTGGATGCTCTCTCTCTGTCTTTTGGTTAGTTTGGATAAGGGCTTGTCTATCTTGTTGATTTTCTCAAAGAACCAACTCTTTGTTTCATTAATTTTTTGTATTGTTCTCTTTGTTTCTATTTTATTGATTTCAGCTCTCACTTTGATAATTTCCTGGTGTCTATTTTTCCTGGGAGACTTTGCTTCTTCCTGTTCTAGAACTTTCAGGTGTGCTGTTAAGTCACTAGTGTGAGATTTCTCCAGCTTATTTATGTGGGCGTTTAGTGCTATGAATTTCCCTCTTAGTACTGCTTTCATAGTGTCCCATAGGTTTGGATATGTGGTGTCTTCATTTTCGTTGATCTCTAGGAAGTCTTTAATTTCTTCCTTTATTTCTTCCTTAACCCATTGGTGATTCAGGTGGGTATTGTTCAGTTTCCATGAGATTGTAGGTTTTCTGTAGTTTTTGTTGTTGTTGAAATACAACTTTAGACCATGGTGGTCTGATAGAACACAGGAGGTTATTCCAATTGTTTTGTATCTGTTTAGATTTGTTTTGTGACCAAGTATGTGGTCGATTTTAGAGAAGGTTCCATGGGGTGCTGAGAAGAAGGTATATTCTTTTTTGTTAGGATGGAATGTTCTGTAGATGTCGATTAAGTCCATTTGAGTCATGACATCAGTTAAGTCCTTTATTTCTCTGTTAAGTTTCGATTTGGGGGATCTGTCCAGTGGTGAAAGTGGGGTGTTGAGGTCTCCCACTATTAATGTGTGGGGTTTTATATGTGATTTAAGCTTTAATAATGTTTCTTTTACATATGTAGGTGCCCTTGTGTTTGGGGCATAAATGTTCAGAATTGAGACTTCATCTTGGTGGATCTTTCCTGTGATGAGTATGTAATGCCCTTCTTGATCTCTTTTGATTGATTTTAGTTTGAAGTCTATTTTGCTGGATATCAGGATGGCTACACCCGCTTGTTTCTTAAGACCGTTTGATTGGAAAGTCTTTTCCCAGCCTTTTATTTTTAGGTAGTGTCTATCTTTGAATTTGAGATGTGTTTCTTGTATGCAGCAGAAAGATGGGTCCTGCTTTCGTATCCATTCTGTAAACCTATGTCTTTTTATAGGTGAATTAAGTCCATTGATATTGAGGGATATTAATGTCCAGTGATTGTTCATTCCTGTTATTTTTTGGTGGTGATGTGTGTGTACTTTTCTTCGTTGGGGTTTACTGCTGTGGCTTTATCTATTGCCTGCATTTTCGAGGGTGTATCTGACTTCCTTAGGTTGGAATTTTCCTTCTAGTGCTTTCTGTAGGGCTGGGTTTGTGGATAAATATTGTTTAAATCTGGCTTTGTCATGGAATGTCTTGTTCACTCCATCTATGATGATTGAAAGTTTTGCTGGGTATATTAGTCTAGGCTGACATCCATGGTCTCTTAGTGTCTGCATTACATCTGTCCAGGACCTTCTGGCTTTCAAAGTCTCCATTGAGAAATCGGGTGTTATTCTGATAGGTTTGCCTTTATATGTCACTTGGCCTTTTTCCTTTGCTGCTCTTAATATTCTTTCTTTATTCTGTACATTTAATTGTTTAACTATTATGTGGCAAGGGGACTTTTTTGGGGGGTCTAGTCTGTTTGGTGTTCTATAGGCTTCCTGTATCTTCATAGGCATTTCCTTCTTTAAGTTGGGAAAGTTTTCTTCTATGATCTTGTTGAATATATTTTCTGTGCCCTTGAGTTGGTATTCTTCTCCTTCTTCTACCCCTATTATTCATAGGTTTGGTCTTTTCATGGTGTCCCAAATTTCTTGGACATTTTGGTTCATGACTTTGTTGACTTTAGTGTTTTCTTTGACTGATGAATCTATTTCTTCTATTGTATCTTCAACGCTAGAGATTCTCTCTTCCATCTCTTGCATTCTGTTGATTATACTTGCATCTGAAGTTCCCAATCGTTTTCTCAGATTTTCTATTTCCAGCATTCCCTCTGTTTGTGTCTTCTTCATTTTTTCTATTTCCCTTTTCAGGTCTTTGACTGTTTCCTTCATTTGTTTCATTGATTTTTCTTGATTTTCTTTCAGTATTTTATTGTTCTCTTCCAGGACTTTTTTGATTTCTTCTAATTTGTTTGCCCTTTCCTCTAGTTGTTTACAGCGTTCTTCACATTTTTTTGTCTTTTCCTCTACACGAGCCTCTAGCTTCTTCATGATGACATTCATAAGGCTATTTTCTTCTGCTTCTTCCAATTTCTGATGTTCAGGTCTAGGTGTTGGAGGAGGGCTAGGGCCTGGTGATGGTGTATTGCTATTCATTTTGTTGTATGTGTTTCTGCCTTGACGTCTGCCCATCTCCTTGTGGTTCGTTCTTGGCCTTATCCGCACACTTGGTTCAGACAGAGCTGACAGATTCAGGAAGTCTCTCTCTCTTGTCCAGATGGGAGCTCTCTGTGCTGTGCTTCAGAAGGGAAGTCCGGGGCCAGATGGGAGCTGGGGGCCGGCCTCTAAGTCTCAGGAAGATGCTTGGGGCTCAGGCGGATGGGCGTGGGGGCAGGGCGTGGAGACTGCAAGGTCTGCCAGGGGTCTTAGAGAAGGGGATCCTTCCTGGTGGGGCTGTGCTTCAGAAGGGAAGTCCGGGGCAAGATGGGAGCTGGGAGCTGGGTGCCGGCCTCTAAGTCTCAGAAAGAGGCTTGGGGCTCAGGGGGATGGGGGTGGGGGCAGGGCGTGGAGACTGCAGGGTCTGCCAGGGGTCTTGGAGAAGGGGATACTTCCCGGTGGGGCTGTGCTGTGCTTCAGAAGGGAAGTCCGGGCCCAGCATTTATTTTTATTCCATACTTAGCTATTGTGTGCCATACTAAATATTGGTGATTGATAAATGGTCTGTGTTCTCAAAAATTCTTGGCATTTAAAACAACCACTAATTTAATTAAGTAAAAATATGAAAATAAAAATAAAACAACAGTGAAGATGAAATGCATATTTATTGTAGCAATG
Source organism: Peromyscus eremicus (assembly GCF_949786415.1). Taxonomy (NCBI): domain Eukaryota; kingdom Metazoa; phylum Chordata; class Mammalia; order Rodentia; family Cricetidae; genus Peromyscus; species Peromyscus eremicus. The sequence continues at coordinate 54,915,568 of NC_081428.1, read as the reverse complement.
CAGTGGCCACTCCTGTACCACTCTCATGGGACAAGCTCTGTCAACCCAGCCTGTGCTCAAGACAGTAGCCTTCATTATCATGATTTTTTTCAGTGTGGTCTAGCCTCTGCGCCTTCTGTGCACACTTTATGGCAGATGTCAGCTGAGGAGCCCAATACAATGTCATCTCTAAGGAGTAGACATGACCTCAAGAAATAGGTTATAGAACTGGGATGTAGCTCAGTCATAGAGCACTTGACCAGAAAAATCAAGGCCCCAGGTTCAATCTCCAACACAGAGGGAAGAAAAAGGCAAAGAAACAGGGGTAGACTATGCCCAAGAATGCCCCAAACAAATATAATTATCAGGTGAACAAGAATTCCTACTGTCTGCTCACTATATTCTTCCTGTGAAAGGAGATGTATGAGACACTGAGAAACAGTAAGGTAATTGTCATCTATTAGTTATCATTGCTCTGGTGTGTCAAGTGTTTAATGCTGTGTGCTGTACAGCTCCAGAGACTTGGACCTGAAAAATATTGAGGCTTGGTAAGGGAATGAAGAAAAACAGACAGATAGACAAATACATGGAAAAGCTGGGGTTGGGTGTCTGGGCTCTCAGCAGCAGAAACCACAGTGCTCTGGAAGCTCATTGTGTTTATTATATAGAGTTGAACAGAGAGCCAGAATTATTGCATACAGCTGAACAAGGAGGCAGGGTTATTGTAAACAGACAAACAAGGAGAAAAGGTTTATGGGATTCATATATAGCTGGATCAAGGAGGCAGGTTTAGCTCATCATGGTAGGAGTATTCTCTGTAGGTGGGCAGTATTAGGGGCATAAATATCCAGGCAGAGAAAATTATGGTAGATGTTTTCTACACACACTATCAACATTCATACTCAGACTAGGAGCAAAGACTATACATTTTCCCATGGGTCAGAGTCCTTGAGGTCCTTGATGTAGTTGTAGCCATGTCAATAGCACACATTCATTCACTCAGGACTTCACTCACAAAAGCCTTCCTCTACTCCGTACATTTTTAACATTTATATTTTGGAGATGGTTTTAATCTTTAACCAAGTGGTAACAGAGGCTCAAGTTTTTCCTTTCTCGTACTATTTATGTAATAAATAGATATTTAATTGGCTCACATCTTTGTGTGACCATTCCAGGCTTGTAACTCAGAATACCCAGGGAGTAACTCTGGAAACAACTGTTTTAAATAATTTTGTCAGGGAATTTCTATTTTATTCAAATATGTGAATCATCAGTCTAAAAAAAGTAATAGGTAAATATTCCTTATCCAGTACTTCTTCTAGAACAATCAAGGCACAACCAGAGGTAGGTATAAAATGGAAAAATTAGGAAATTATACAAGCAATCTTACCTCATACAGCAATGCATTTTCTTGGTCCCAAATGTCAGCTATAATGGAAAGTCCTTCTGGATATAGTTAACCACAATAATAGGAGTCTAAGAAGACAGAGTTGAAAGGTGAGTGAATATTTTGTCTTATCTTCGGCTTTGGATGACCTATTTTGTATGTTTGCCAGTGTTGTTTTTGGTTTTGCTTTCTGCTCTTAACTGCAATGCCATGTGTATCTCTGTTCCTGTCTATGAGGATACTATAAACTATGCAACAAACCCTAGTCTCCAACTTGAAGCGTGTGGTTACAAAACCATCTCCAATTTGTGGCCGTGCCTCTGAAGGAGGGGGTAGAATTTTGTGTGAAGTTTATATCTCAAAAAAGTGAATCAGCAGAAATCTCGGGAGATGGCTTAGTGAGGATCAGAATTCAGATGCCCAGCACCCACACAAATGCCTGATAGGTATGCAGCCATCTGTAACTCTACCACTCAAGAGGCAGAAACAGGAGATTGTCATGGCAGCCTGGCTAGCTAGACTAGGCAGTTCATCTCGAGCCTGCCTTGATAAATAAAGTGGGGAGTGAATGGGGCAGACATCTGACATCCTCTTTGGCCCACCACATAAATGTGCATGCATATGCACGCCCCCCTCCAAAAAAAAAAGTGAATACACACATAAAAATACGCCCACACGTATATGCACAAATACATTGGTAAGTGGATCATTCAACAAATAAATTAACATGAAATGTCAGTTATTTCCTTACAATTTGTGTGGTTGTATTTCCAGTCATTTGATGCTGGATATCTTCTATTCTTAAGGCAGTGACAAGTGTCCTGTCTATCATACCTAAATATATTTCGCTCTCAGAAGCCTTATCTCCAATGACAGGCTTGTGGGAATGCTAGCTAGCTTTTGTCTTCTGTGAAAAGGAGCACTGTTCAGACCCAAAGGGTGTGACTTCCTTCTTTGTGAAATTCAGAAAAATGAACAGATGACAGTAATAGCCCTGTATAATGATACATGTCAGTGTTTCCTACTTAAAGCAGACTTGGCTATATTAACAAAACATGGAGGCATGGAAGGAGGCTTCGAATTGAGCTCAGCCACTTCGGCAGTGATTCCCTGCTGTAAGAAAACAGTGATAGCAGTGATCCCTTTGAAGTGCTTTTGACATTGGCGATGTATGAAGAGGACAGGTATTTTTGTTCTTTTCATCGTCAAAGGGCTCTCACTCTTTCCTCGAGTCCAGAGTGTAGAACCACTCATGTCCACGGTGCTTCCTTTATTTGATTGTGTTCTTCACCAAAGCAAACGGGGGAATGAAGTTACCACAGGAGATACAGCGGGTTCAGAGACCTGGAGTTCATGGTGGGGACTTGAGGCAGCACTGGAGACTAAGGCATGCAGGATGTCTCGGAATTCCTCCTTTACAGGCATTTGGAGTTGAAGAATGGAGCAAATGCCAGATGCCCTTTTATACCATAGGTTAGATAAAGAAAGACTCTAAATGGAATGCAAAGAAATAGACTCAACCAAGCAGAGAAGTTTCTGTGTAACCTCAATCGCTTTCTGTGACTGATGCCTGTCAATGAAGTGTGCATCGTCCTTGGGGCTTCTTCCAGAGCTGCTTTTGTATTTATTTCATAATTAATCAGGTCTTGTACAAAGCATCAAACTTTAGATTTGGATTCAGATTTGGATTCTCTTGCTAAAAGTTTGCCTTTTGGATGAAGGACTGCACATGACATTCTTCTTCAGTGTTTTAAAAATGACACTTCATTATCTGGTTATGGTCCAGAAAATGTGATATTCACAGAAAATATAAGGAATAAGTATATCATTATACAGAGATCACAATGCTAATACTCTGGTATTTTTTTCTGTATGTGTGTATATATACATATACACATACACAAAGATTAAATACTTATATACATGTGCTTACACATATCTATTTGAGTATGTATATCTATACATACATGTAACATATGACTTATAGAGTATGCCTACTGTGGGAATTTTGCTTTATTTTGTTTAGATTATATTGTACATGTCTATAACATAACCAAATACACATCAGATCCAGTATTCTTTATAGCTTTATAATATTGTGAAATTTATAAATACCAGGTTTATTATTCTCTAATACATACACACACACACACACACACACACACACACACATACACACTTTTTAAAAACAAAGTACTATGTGTCACACCCCTTTCAAATGCTGTTTATTCTATAGTTTTGCTTTTATCCTTTAAGTGGGCATGACAAGCCAAATAAGAATCTCACAAAGCTATGCATACCTTAGTCCCAAGAGCATCTAAACATTTTACATGAAAAATTACAAATTTCTTGTGCCAGCATAGATTCCTGGCCCTAGTAATGGTCTCAGGTATGGTTGGTTACTACCTTGACATTTGTGCCACTAAAGCCTGAATAATTCAAGGTGGAGAACTTTATAGTTTTACTCTCTAAAGGGACATCGTATTAAACTGAGTCCTAATGACTTATGGTTACAACCATAGACTTATGTTTACACCTTTTTCAAATCTCATCAGGGATGCCTTTTTTTTCCTCAATAGATAGCAAGTAGCACAGAGAGAGATCCACAACTGTTGAAGGTTCAGAGAATGAGAGGCTACTTGTATGGATTGCTCAACCCTAAATGGGTCATTTATATCACTTTCCCTCCTCCTTAGGCTCAGGGAGCACTATGGAAGAGGGCATGGCAGAAAGGGAGGAAGAGCAGAGATGGTGGATGGCTACATGGAAACTCTCTTCTAGACACAGCAGGCTATTGCACATAGGAACTCACAATTGTTGCTGCAGCATGCACAAAACCTGTGCAAGCTCCAGACAGGCAAGATCCTACCATAGAGGCAGGGAGGTAGTCGTGAAGTCTCACCACTAGCTGGGTAGCTATTAGTAACTAATAGGTGCTGGGAAAGGGAGAATTAGATATTTTTAAAAGTGTGTCCCCTGGCAGGTTGACCACGATCCAGCTGATGGGCACACACTCAGAGCAGCTGTATTTAAACAGGATTGTTTGAAAGAAAATGAAGACAAAAAAAGTTGGGTGGAGGGGACAGAATAGGCATGAATCCAGGAAGAATTCATGGGCAGGGGAGAGGGAATATAATCAGAACACAATGTATTAAATTCTCAAAGAATTAATGAGAATGGCTGAAATTCAAATGCGTGGCTAGAGAGATGGCTCCGTGGTTAAGACAGTGTGCTGTTCTTGAAGAGCACCAGAATTTGGTTCACAGAACCCATGTTGGATGGCTGACAACTATCTGTAGATCTGAATCCCTTTTTTGGCCTCTGCCAGAACCTGCATACATCCAATGCACTCATATACAGACATGCACACATTAAAAATAACATCTTTTAAGATAGTGCAAATATAATTAACAGTACAGAACTTACGACCTATTATTTTAAATTGTCCTAGTAGGTACAATATAAGTACATGAACCCTTAAAGTTTGATACATCTCTTTTCTCGCTGGCCTAAAACAAAGGAATGGTTTGCCAAAGAAAGAGGTAGTAATAATGTAGTCATAAGAAGGATTTGACATGCTGATGTTAGCTTTGGGTAGTAAGATCCTGTGTGAAGTACTGAAGAAACACTCTCAGGGATAGCTGACAAGCCAAGAGAGACCCCAGTTTTTCAGCTGCAAGAAACTGTGCATTCTTCCTAAAGGATCATGATAAGGAACAAGTGAGTCAGTGATATGATTTAGATATCCTGAAAGTGAAAGGATGTAGCTGAGACAACCCAGACTTCTGACCTACAAAACCGTGAGGTGATAAACTTGTGTTGTTTTAAGCTATGATGTTTATGATAGTTTGTTAGAGTGGTAATAGAAAATGAATTCCAAAGCCTGGAATGTATTATTTTCTTAATGACCAATTGGACCTTCTGTTTTGAACTTTTAGGCAACGTCATTATTAATTTTTGAATCCCAGTTTTGAAATTTTTCCTATGTAGGATAATAGATGCACTAAAAAGCAATTATTACATCCGGCCTGGTCCCACTTGCTAAAAGCCCAGCACCAGGGAGGCAGAGGCAGGTGAATCTCTGAGTTCTAGGTCAGCCTGGTCTACAGAGTGGGCTCCAGTATAGCCATCTAGGGCTACACAGACAATCTCTGTCTCAAAATAAAACCAAAAACCAAACGAAAACAACAACAACAACAAAAAAAGCAAATATTGGGCCCAGCAAAGCAAGTGAAGGTATTTGTTACCTAGCTTGATGACCTAAGGGTAATCCCAGGGTTTGTTTGATAGAAGGATAGAATCAACCTCAACTTTAAAAATTGTGCTCTGACCTCCACATATGCCCTATGGTGCACAGTCCTATATGCGGGCTTACACATACTTAAGTAAACAAATATAAATTACTTTGTACAATAATGCACATTCTACTATACTGTGAGGTCCCTTTGAGGTTGCTAACAGACTTGTGTACTGATAACATGTTTTGAGTAAAATTATTTTTGGTGGATCTCACTGTTGAACTGGAAGATCTGGCAGCAGTGACATAATTAAGCTTAAAAACAAATATATGGGAACAATAAACACTTGGATTCTCAATTATATGCTTAAAAGGATGTTAGCTTCCATTTTTTCCAGGTATCATTTTACTGTCTCTCAGGTCCCAGAAAAGGATATTTTTATAAGACCTTTTTTTTATATCCTAGTCTTTCCCAGGATCCATAGGAATATTCCTATGGAATGAGCAAATTTGTCTCTTACACATTGGTTAACTAGTGAAAGTGTCTGCGAGTTATCTTTTGTAATAGTAAATAAAGAGGATCAGCACTTCCACATACTGTCGGGAGGTAGGTTTACCGGTGTGGCTTCTCTATTACATGTTGATTGAGGTGTCATCTGCCCATGATCTCTCTCCTGAATTATAGGACCAACTCTCCTAGAACACAAAACTAGCAAAAAGAAATAATAATTTCAAAGAACAAATGCCTTTTCTTAAGAAAGTCTCCTTTCCAACTCCGTAAAGTGTTGGATTACAATTAGTGCAATGCTATCAGACACTTCTCTCGGGAGATAACACAGCATTCCTAACTGAGCAAATAAAGTTAAAATAAGGCAAAAATCTTTCTCACTAATAAAACCTATAATTCTGACTTTGGAAACACTGCATTTATTTTATTCAAAGAGAGAGACTATTCTCTTTCCACGGAGAAATGAGAAACAATGGGGGAGGCATAAAAACTCAGGTGGGCAGGGCCAGTTTAAGTGAGAACAGAAGGCAAAAAGATGATCATGTTTTAGGACCAGGGCAGGGTGTGAAAAGCCAAGAAGCAGAAGAAAAGCAGAGCGCATGCTCCTATCCGCTCAGTTTTTGTGGTTTTTCACTAGATGAATAGACTTATTTTTTGTGTCAGCCTTCCAAGGGGAACTCAGGAAACCTTACTACCTGCTCCATAATAAATATACATAAAACGCAAGTTAAATTGGTGTTCTCTATCTATGAAGGGAGTCACAAGCCATGCACTCATTCATTTTGAATGAAATTAACTCAGATTCCTCTCAGACAGAAGATTCTTATTTGTTGTGGAATATTAGTTAAAGATGTGTTACATTAGTTTATGCTGTGGAATATTTGTTTAATGATGCGAAGATGTGTTGCATTCTTTTTATGTTGCGTTTGTTTAACTCTGTACCTTCCTAAATCACCTGATTGATCTAATAAAGAGCTGAATGGTCAACAGCTATGCAGGAGAGGGATAGACAAGACTGCCAGAGAGAATAAATAAGAGAAGAAAGAGAAGAAGAAGAGGAAGGAGTATGAAAAGGAGGAGAAGAGGATGCCAGGACCAGCCACATAACCAGACACAGAGTAAGAAGGGAAGAAAGACATCTATAATTAACAAATGTTCAAAAAAAAAACCCCCTCAGGGGCAAAACACAGAAGATAAATGGGATAATTTAAGTTAGAAAAACTTACTAGAAACAAGTCAGGCTAAGGCCAGGCATTTATAATTAAGAATAAGTCTCCATGTATTTATTTGGGAGCTGGGTGGTGAGCCCCCAAAGAGCAAAAAAAAAAAAAAAAACAAAAAAAAAAAAAACCCAAAAAAACAACAATTACTGATTGGAGAGGTTGCACAACCTGACAGGCTCTGAGTTGCCCTTTAGGAAGTGCAGTCAGGGGAGGATTCCACCACCTCTCTTGGCACCTTCCTGAGGGGCCTCTAGGTACTTGTCTAGTCCTTTGCCTCTCCATTGTAGTAAAAACATGTCTTGGCATGCATGGCACATACTCTGTGACTCTGTGAAGCATACCTAACATCTCCTGCCATTCAGTGGAAGTTAGTGAGGTCCTGGGACATACAAACTCTACCCCAGGTTCATGGAATACCAAAGAAGAAGGGCAAAATGAATACAAGATTCAGAGGATGAAGAGGCTTCTGGACAGGAAATGGTTATTAGACACATGAAATCACAGTATCTGTGGTTACCTGCACAAGGTTTTCACAATATCAAAAGAGTTAAAATTGCCGTGACCAGTAACCTCTATCTAGACAACTAATATCCTGCTAAATAATCAAGATCTGTCATTATACTTACAGATTAGTGCCCTCAACTTTCATCAGAGAAGTTTCCTTTAACAGTAGATGATGATTGACACAGAGATCCACAGGCTGTCAGAGAATTAGAGACTGCCTATGGAATTCTCATCCCTAAATGGAATACTTGTATCACACTCCCTCCTCCTAACATTCAGGAATCATTGTAGAAGACTGGGCAGAAAAGATTATAAGAGCTGAAGGTGGCGGATAACTTCAAAACTATTTCTCAGACATAGCAGGGGAGTTGAACATATGAACTCACAGTTGTAACAGCATACAATACACAAGACCTGTGCAAATTCAAGGCATGTAAAATCCTATCATGGAGAAGAGAGGTGGGCATGAAGTCCCACTTCTAGCTAAGATGCCAAATTCTCAATTGATAGCTTCTACAAGAGAGGGGAAGCGTCACTTTTCTTTGAATGGGGCAGCCATCGGTAAGTTACCCACGTCCACTGGGTAACCACACACATACACATCTGTCTATGAGAAGCATTAATTAGGCTTGTTTTTGTGTTTTTTTTTTTTTTTAAGCAAAAGTGAAAGCAAACAAGCCAACAAAAAACCAAAACAAGATATGAAGTTGAGAAGAAGAGAGATGCCAGGGGGTCAGGGAGGGAAGTTGGAGGTAGGGAGTTGGGGGGTGGTGAAGGTGTCTAAGGCAGTGTGTACATGTATGGCATTTATTTTAGAGTTATGTTAGTCACGCACTTCACATTGCTGCTTTACTGGCTTGCCACATCTCCTCAAGGGCCAATGTCTGGTTAAGATTCACTTTTGGTAAACCTCTTGTTTTCTGGGCCTGACAAAATATTTTCCTCCCTTGGCTCAGAAGTCTTCCCATTTTTAGAGCCTGCTTCAGGATCAACAAGCTCTAATCTTAATCTTGCCATATTGTCCCTGCATCCAAAGCCTTAACTGAAACTAGGGCTCCCTTGCAGATGCCACATTTTTCCTTTTGAAATCAAGTGGAGATTGCTTATTTTTCTTCATTTTACAGTTTTGTGGGTAAATACATGGAATAGAAGGCTGTCTCTCTTTAGGTCACCAGTGTTTGAACACACTTATGAGTATTTTGCGCTCTGCTGCTCCTGTCTTCATCTGACAACTCACCTCCATCCTACTATATCTATTTCTCTCTCACTTGTTTCTCTTCACAAGAAGCTCCATTCTCACAGTGAAGAAGTTCAGGACTGTGGTAGAGTATACAAGCATTGGGAGGCCTCAGCCTTCATCTCTTCACATCTTATCTTGTTCTTACAACATTTTTTGTTTTGTTAGAGATGGGGGCTTATACAGCCTAGGCTATCCTCAAACTCTATGTAACTGAAACTGACCCTTGAACTCCTGATCTTCCTGCCTCCACCTACCAAGTGCTGAGATTTTCAAGTGTATGCCACCGAACCTAGTTCCTTTTAGCAACATCAGAATACGATGTCATTAGCTGCCCTCGGTGTATATTGCTTGACTTTGAATATAGTAGCCTCTCGTACTGTCTTATTGTTTCCGTGGTCTCTGGACTCCAATCTGGTCTGTAAACCAGAGTAATCTTTTCCAAGGCAAATCAAATCGTGCCAGCTTCCCATTTGAAACTAACAACTGCAGGTTTCTGGTTTCACATGATAAGAGCTTGGAGGTCTTCACCCCTGCCTCTCAGCAAGAGGAAAAGCCGGACAAACATGAAATCAATGAGTCTTCTTGCCCCCACCAGAGAACTGAGGTCACAAGGCAAGCTGACAGCTGAAATCCAGGAGTAAAAGGTTCTTTACTCGACTCAAAAGCTGATGGTCTCCATGTAGTTATTTTTAAATCTATTTATATCAATGTTCAATGTTGGTTAAGGTTACCTGAAACATAGATAATCCTGTAAAATAGTCTATGCTAACAATTCTGTATTTCTCAGCATTTCTTAAGTTTAGAGCCTTGCTTATTCACATAATACTCCCAGTTGTCTTTACACCATGGTTTCTGGCATTGAAAAGTCCTAGCACCTCAGCTTACCCCTGGCCTAAGAACAAGATGCCTCCATTTTAAGCCCTTACTGCACTTTTTCTTGCTGTCTAAGTTAATTAAGAATTATCGACAGCACAGCTTCTTCAGGGCTTTGTTCTGCTTCACCAAATAGGCAATCGTTCCCACAAACAGGGAACTTCTTGCTAGTCTCAGGAAAGGCCTGAAATAAATTCTCCAGATTTGATCTTTTCTCCTTCAGAATCATCAGTTTCCTTATTTGTTCCTAAATTCACAATCTTCTACTGTGGAAAACAAAACCCCAAACAAACCAAGACCAAAACAAGACAAAGACACCTCCACTTCCCTTTGTGACTAAATTGCTAATTCATTCCATTTCCTTTGTCTTATGTCAATGCTCAATTAAGTGAGATGATTTCCCATGATTTCTTTCGGTTTTGCAACCTTCTTAGACCAACTTGATTTTCTTTTGAATATTATAAATACACCTGGCTGTGGGAAGGTAATTTCAATGATTGTTTGACAATGACTATTTAGGAACTCTGCCCGACATGAATTCCCAGCACTCAATTCACATGACAATATTTCCAGGTATTGTTTGCACCTTTAAAAATCTCAGTTTTTTTACATCATATGAAATGTGAAACTTTTACATTAAGTCACTCTTACTGTAGTATCTCTAGTAAAAATACACACAAATAAATTACTTCCAATACTTTTTTACAGTTATGCAAATTGAAACGTTTTTGAAAAAACAGCTACTCTAAGTTGTACATGGAGTGCTTTTGTGCTCATTGTATAGTTTATGTCTCCAATAGTCTTCTCCCCTACAGATTTAAGGGAATGTTGATGCTCTTCTCTATGTCTCATGTGTTGAGCACTGCTCTTTTCATTGGGCCCTCAATCAGTCTTTGTTAAACAAGTAGATGAAAGGATGACACAATGAGTGGATGAAAGGATACAAAAGTTAACTAAAGGAAAGGAGCAGTGTGTTAGGTTAGAATGCTAATTAAGAGGCATCGTATGAGTGGAGATCGAGAAATGTTTGTTTGTGTGTGTGTGTGTGTGTGTGTGTGTGTGTGTGTTACACATGGATGCACATGCATATGAGCGCACTTGAGTGTGGAGCCCAGAAGTCAATATTGGATGTCTTTCTTGATTGTTGTCTGCCTTATAGTTTGAGACAAGGTCTTGAACTGAACCTGAAGCTTATTAATTTGGCCAGGCTAGTTGTCCAATGAGCTCCAGGGCTCTGACTATGTATGCCCCCTCCCAACTTCCCAAAGTACTAGGCTTACAGTTGTGAATTGGTGCACCCAATTTTGATGTGAGTACTAGGAATCCATACTCAGGGCTTCACGATTACACAGTAAGCACTTTGCACGCTGAACCATCTTCCGCAGGCTCTGAACAGCTTTTCTCATGCTAGAAGAAACTCCAAACTCAGCAACCTTCTGGGTTCCACAATGTTTGGAAGAGACAGTGTGAGTTGCTACACAGCCCCCTCTGCTTGGCTACCTTCTGCACCTTTGTAAATGAACTCTTCCTGACACCAACTGCTATTGTTTTCTCCTTCACTTTCCTATTCAGTAGCAGGTGGGTTGGAAAGGCATGATAGAAAATGAGGCTTCCCAAATAAAACAGAGGACAAAGTAAAAAATAAAAAGCAAACTTCTTTATCTGACTTCCTCTTTCAAGAATGCCCAGAGCTCTTGCCATCACACTTTCTTTAATGTCCAGAGCTCTCAAACAGGCTCATGCATACATTTATGAAGGTCCTGAAGAAAGGTCTTAGGTAGCTAAGTAAAAATAATAGCGTGAGGCATGAGGTTGGTGTCTTAAATACATTTTGTTCCTTACTTTATATTACAGAAGGAAGGAGGCAAGATCATTGTCAAAGCTGGGTTTTGCTGCAGCCCCATGATAAGCTCTCTAATTAGAATAAGCAGAGTATCCAAGAACAAAGATTTTTTAAATTGGCTTACAGTGAGTGCAGGTGATGGAGCAGCTGGCAGAGTTAATAACATACCTTCTATAATTGCCAGAGCCCTGCTTCCAAACAGGGTAGGTAATGCCATGTTGGAAAGAGATGAAGAGGAAATTAGATAGAGAGGAGGGGGTCAGAAACAGGGAGGGAGTACAAAAGTGGTGTGTGAGTGTGCAAAGGCAGATTGAATGGGTATGTGAGCAAGTTGTCTCACACTGGAAGGACTATTTGGGAGAAGAATACAATGACTGTTAGGAAGGCTGGGAAAAAAAAAAAACGTAAGATATTTGCAGAGTGATAATAGGGGGAACAGAGATCTGGTTGCTAAGGCCCGGGCTGATCTTGGCTCTGAATAGTTTGAATTGGAAGAAGCATATTTGGAGAACTCTTGAGATTGAATCTCAGTGTTTATTTGAACATTTAGCAGCAAATATAGGACTAAGTGTTCAGACTGCGAGAGAAAAGGACAAGGAAGGATTAGCTTAGATTAATAGTTGATTGTTGAAATGTCTTAGGAAAAAGAAATATTCTAGCATGTTTAAATCAGTTCAAGAGCTAGAGAGATGGCTCAGTGGTTAAGAGCATACATTGCTTTTAAGGAAGACCCAAGTTCAATTCCTACCACTCAATAAAGGTAACTCACAATGGCCAGTAACTCCCATTCCAAGGAATTTCATGCCCTTTCCTGGCCTCCGTGGGCACTGGACTAATGTGCACATACTCCCACAGGCACACACATATACATAATTAAATAAGTCTTTAAAAAACAATTATTCTTAGTTTATAAAATTTAATCTTATAATCAAGGCCTCTGCTATGTCAGAAATAATTGTTTTCAACTTCTATCTATGTATATGATGGATTAATCATATTATATATTTTTTCATATTTTATAACATATAATTAATATATCCTGGATAAATGTTATGTTTTTAGATTTGTGGATGAAAAGGGAACATAAATTGTTGGAGAATGTAACAAAATATGAAAGTAATCCTATTGATGCTTTCGGGAGATGAAGATAAACCAAATAAAATACACTCTTAAAGGGCCTAGCCAAAGTACAAAGACAATAGAAAATGGACAGTCCGTTTGACAGCAGCTGGCATCAGTGACATGCAATGGGATAACTTTGTCTAGCTCTAATATAGTTTGGATTGCACCAGCATTTTCCTAACTAAACAAATTTGAAAGAAAGACAAACTGCATTAGGGTTATCAACAGAAAATGACTTCGCAGCAGCAAATACAGCAGTCTTGGATGCCAGGGTGCTTCCCATGTTATGATGTGAAGCTAATAAAAAGGAATCAGAAGCAATCGCTTACCAAGCTTCAGGCTGAAAACAGCCCCAATGGTGGTTCTGGAAGGGAGAGATGATGAGGCATTTATTTATTTATTTGCCTTTAAGAGGAGAGGGACTGGGAGAAGGGGAAATTGTATGTAAATGTCCCATTCCAAATTTGAGATCTCCCCTCTAAAGATGCCCGGCGGCTCTTCTGTTGTTTCTGGATACAGAATCAGAGTGGGGAGTCAGAGACACACACCCATGCGTCCGAGGCATGGGTCCTCATCTGTTCCGTTGCAGTCAGCATTGCACTGTGATGGTCCAGCCTCAGCTCACTCTCCTGTTCCTTAGGGAGCTGGTTTGCACTGCATACAGCCTAAGCTGTCCCATTTCTAAGCAACCTCCCCTCACTCACTATTTTAGAGAAGCTCTTACCCAAAAGGCAAGGTAGGATGCCAACAGTGCTGGGTGGGTTGTGGGGGAAGGCTGGGGGGTGGGAGGAAGGAGGAGAGGGGCACTTGTGGTTGGTATATAAAATGAACAGAAAATTCATAATAATAAAAAAAGAGAAAGAGAGAAAAAAATTCTATTTTTTATTTTTATTTTTATTTTTTTTAGTTTTTTAGATTATGTGTGTGTGTGCCGGTGGTGAGGGTTATATGTATGAGTCCAAGCACCCCTTGAGGCTAGAAGAGGTCAACCCCTCAAGCTGGAGTTAGAGGTAGTTGTGAGACATTATGTGGGTGCTGGGAACCAAACTCGGGTTCTTTGGAAGAACAGTGTGTGCTCTTAACCACTAAACCAGCTCTGTAGTCACAGGAATATAGTACTTTCTACGAAAACCAAAGAATTTAAACATTCAGCCAATAACTGAGATATAAAGGATGTGGAAGGAATGAGAATTATTTTAAATATTCAAAGAAACTACAACAAAAAAAGGGGGGGAGAGAAAAGAAAGTTTGGGAGAAAGTTCTTCCTCTGCTTGGATAGTGTGGCCCTTGCTGAAGTGCCTGGCTGTCACCGGTCTGTCGCCTGGAAGGCTCCGTTTAATGTTGCTTAAGAAAGCGTCATAGTTTCACTCCCAAAATTCCACACCCTCTCAACAACACTCTCTGCCTTGTTGGGTATCCTCAAGGTCCATCCAGAACAAAGACAAGATGGGCCCTCAAGCCCGCAGCTGTGTGTGTCCCAGCAGTTGGTTCTACCAGAGGCAACACACCAGTGTGCTAATCCCTCACCAGGTTCATGGCCATGGCCATGATGGGTGCCGTCTGAGATGGAACCAGCTATACCTGGTGCTGTAAGTTTAAGACGTTAGAATATCTGTGTGCTGTTTCAGTGATGATTTCCTTTCTTCTTAAACATTTGCTCATTTCTGGAGTTTACCCAAACCCATAGTAAGAAAACTAAGCAACAGAAAGATGCCAGGCATAATATCAGTTCCCCAACTTTTTTATTTTGAATTTTCCTGGCCCATGGTCTGAATTTGCTGCTAAATTAAATATTTCTCATATTTAGAATTATTTTAAGTGAATTCCAAAGTTTACATAGAAGAGCTTTGAGTTTCGGTGACAAGCGACAGATGGCAGAGCCAAATGCTGACAGCTATGGCAGCTATATATTTGAAACAGGAAACATTTTTTTTCAAGCAATGCTATTGGCATTGATTTTTCCCAATTTGAGTGCTAAATTCAAATTTTGAGTCAGATTTTAAGGATTTCTGATGCAAAAATTACCTGTTCCTCACCTGGCTCCTCCTGGAGCTGTTTGTTTTGCTTTGTTGTGACTCAGTCAGTGAGGTCACACAAAAGAAAAGTGCCACTTGTCACTTAATTTCCATATTCTGTCCACAGCACTTTGGAAAGATATGCAGCTGGTCCATGGGGCAGGGTAGAGGACCAGAGTGCACATCTGTGGATTCTGTTGCACCCCACTCTCATATGTCCTCAGGTCAAGTCTCCCTGTAACATTGTGCACACACTGGGGAGATGCTGCTGTTCTGAAAGAGGTGAAAAGTGGATCAGGCTCAAGCAGATTGCCCTTGGTCCCTGGGAAACCCCTCGGTTTCCTGAAAATAACTATGGTCTTTTTTTTTTTTTTTTTTTAATTAGTACTATGGCTGCAGGGTCATCAGCAAATGTGTACGTGACCTTGACGGGTATACTTACACACCACTTGTCTCACTGTCCTTGTCTATGAAAAGAGGACAAACACATTCACTTTTCCACTTCTAAAACTGTATTAAGACCCAAATTAGGTAGCTTGTAAGTAAACTCTTGGAAACATATCGCGAACTCTCCTGTGACCACCGAACCCTTGTTGACATCTTTAGGAGTCTAGCGTTGAGGATGGGTTTGAAGAGGCATGGAATTGCTGTCTCTGGTTTGGCTCCTCCTCTGGATAGCTGTCCTAAGAAGTTGATGGGCTACACATCAGGGGCTGAGACACAGCCTCTGCTGTCACATTCTATCTGTGTCACCTCTCAGCTTCAAGAGCACTGAACACTTTGTGACAAAACAAGCTGGAAAGAATCCTTGGCAAAGGATTAGTCTTTACCCTACACCCCTCCCAGGCTTGGTGCCCAGTCTCAAGCACAAGGGTTTATTTGTTTTGTTTTGTTTACTCCAACATGAAGTATGTTGCACTTAGTTGAGAAAACACCAATTATTTCCCCAGCAGGAGGGTGTACTAGGGACTGAGCTCCTTGCCACTTGGGGCTAGGTATTCAGAGTCTGACCTAGTCCCATTTAATGGAGGCTTAATTGTTTTTGACATTTCCCTGTGTAGTACTATAAAAACCAGCCAACGGTTAGCACAGAATAGATACAAATGGACTTATAGCTTTTGTGTTACACTTTGGGGTGGTGGTCCTAAGATTGGCATAATTTCAAGATCTAGGTAAACTGTTTATATACATTATTGAAGGTAACTGGTTTGCTATTCTTTCTTCCATGCCCATGTGCCCTCACACAGATCTCAAAAACCACTGAAGTGTGTCCTCTTAAGTGTTTCTTGAATCTGTCTTCTCCGTAGACTTTGTTGCCTCATATCTTTGTAATAGCCTTCTCAAAAAAAACAAAATATATATATATATACATATCATGATTTCATCATCCATTTGTTCACTCTCTAGTGGTTCCTTGAATCAACAGGACTGTGTTGTATGTCCTTAGCATAGAGTACAGTCCTTTACTTTTCACTCAATAGGATTTTCCTTCCAAATGCAGTCCAGAGACTACCTGCTTCAAAGTAAGCTGGAATGATAGTTAGAATCATATTCCTAGGCTCTTCTCTAAACAGTATGGAATTAAGATTTGGAGGGAGGAGTCTAGAGAATCTGCATTATAAATAGACAATAAAAACTGTCACAATCGTTTTAGATCCTGAACAAAGAAGCTACTTGGGGACAAGATGGACACTATTTCTTACTTTGTGTTTATCCCCCATTTTTGGTACTATGTTTTGTTTACTGAATATTAGTTTGATGAAAGTTATAAAATGAGACTAATTCAGAACTCATCAGAAGAAAACTTATGTCATTCTGGGAATACTCTACAGTAACCTTCATACACCATGCATGAACACAGATGGGAAAATACACTTAACACGTACTCCATGTGCTTAACTACATACATGATATACTTTATAATTAATGATAAATTAGTTAACTAATACAGCCCAGCATTTAGATTTCTACTTTTCTATACCTCAGTCTTTTGCTCATCTTATCTTTCATAGTAGACTGCTTCTCTCTATTTACCAAAGTTTAATTCCTCAATCATTTAAAATTTCAGCTTCTATTACTAATCTTCAAAAAACTATTTTCCTGAATCCAGTTTTCCCTCTACATTTTTTCAAATGGCTCTCTTCTTGCCCATCTCAATGAGTGTATCCCTCTGCCCTTGAATTCAGTTCTAATTATGCCATTTCAACCCAATTTAGTCCTCAAGTAGCTCTGTATCTCACAGAAAATTATCATTATGGTTGACCTTTATTACAGGATTTCAGCATACTTCTTTTATTAAAAAAATTCATAATCTTAAAATTCATCCTTCTGACAGTTTACAAGTACTGTGTTATTAACCACATGCACAGTGTTCTTTAACAGATACCCCAAAATGCTCCCATCCTGCCCAACTGAAACTGCCTTACTGAGCAGCAGCTCCCTTACATCTTTCCCTGCACCAGACTCTGTGATTGTCATTTCTATGTCTAGTGTTGATTTCTATGAATTGGACTATTTTTGGTACCTCCTATAAGCAGAATGACGCAACATTTATTCTTATCTGACTGGCTCATATCTACCATAAGGCCTTTGAAATTTAAGGTTGAAGACCTTTCTTTTATATGTATGTACCACATTTCCTGTATCCATCTGTCAAGTATAGATTGCCTTCACTTCTGGCTCTTGTCAATGCTGCTACAAAAAAAGAGGTTTACATGTAGCTCTTTTACTTTTGATTATTTTGAGTATATAGTTGGAGGTATGGTTTATGGGACATATTCAGTTATTTCAATTTTGACCCCTGCAAACACATACCCAATTTCTTTGCATCCTCACTGGCCCATAATTTTCCATGTTTTTCAGAGGCTATCCTATCATGACGATAGAGTATATCATTATAAGTTTAATTTGTATTTCCCTCATAAATAATGATATTTAGCATCATCATTGCCTTGGCCATTTATGTATGTTCTTTGGAGAAAGACACATTCAGTTTCTTTCTGTTGGGTATTTGATGGCTGTTGAGTTGTGAATTCCTTCTAAAATTTAGGTGTCAATGCCTAATCAGATATAGGCCTATAAGGTTTGGAAATACTTCTATTTTTATCTTTTTAGCTGCTGTTTGCTTGCTTCGTTTGCTGTGCTAAGTTTTTGTTTTGTTTTGTTTTGTTTGCATATGACATAATCCCCAGGTGACTACCGTGGTTGTTGGTGCCTGTACTTTTGGTGTCAGATCCAGAAAATGACTGTGAAGGCCAATTTCCTTCATGTTTTTCAGGAGGATTTCCACACTGTCAGGCTGTACCTTTTACTCTTTAACCCAGGTTGAGTTAGTTTGTGCATATGTTGTAATATAAGGATTCAACTTCTTTCAGTTTCCTGTGTTTATTCCCAAACACTATTCTCTGTAGATACCATGTTTCCAGTCTCACAAACCTTGTTGCAGATCATTCAACATGTGAGAAGGGTTATTTCTTGGCTTGCTACTCTGTTCCACATTACTTACATATCTGTCTTTAATCTACCACCGCATCTTTTTCATTATTAAAACTTTGTAATATGTTTTCAAGTGAGAAAGTGTGAACCTAGTTACTTTGTTCTTCCTTAGTATCAAATTGGCTATTTAGTATCTTTTTGAGATTCAATATTATATTGTGTCTATGTACTTTTAGTTGTTCATATTTCTTTCCTGGAGCCAAGCAATAGCATACCTATCTTAAACCATTTTTGCTGCTATAACCGAAGAGTACAAAGGGGTAACACAAAAACAACAAGAAGTTTATTTGACCACTGTTCTGTAGTTTGGGGACCCTTGAGCATGGCGTTATCAACTGTTGTGCTAGCTCATAGATGCAGAAAGGATGCAGGTGGAACTAAGGAAGTTCCACCTTTATTTTTAAGAAGCCAATCCCATGAGTGCTAACTCCTCCCATGAGAAGAGTACAAATCCATTCATGAAGATGGAGGTTCCATGACCTGAGCACTCCAGCACCAACGTTAATGCATTGCCATTTAAGGGTCTAGCACATGAGTTTCAGGCAGCCAGCGGAATGCTCAACTAAAGAAGCAAGCACTTTCCAGTCAGTCTTCTTGACCATTATTCCTTGCTTTCTGTGTCTTTAACCTTACTCTTTTCACTGTCCAAAATGCTTTATTCCCAGTTTAATTTTCTTAATAGCTACTCAGTTCAGTTTAGTTGCTGCCTTTTCTTTGAACCTGCCTCTGATACCAACCCCTAGCTTTCTTCTTCTGGAATTTCATAGTGTGTGAGTGTTTAATTAATGAGAATAAGTATTTATTCTGCAAACCTCATGTCCATAGAGGAGGTAACTGAGTGGCAGGAAGAGCACCTCACAACTGTGTTCCATGAGCCAGATGCCACTTATGATGTATAGAAATATATAGGTTGAGGACAGGGAAATGCCTTAGACCAGTGGTTCTCAACCCTCCTAATGCTGCGACCCCTTAATACAGTTTCTCATGTTGTGCTGACCCCCAACCATAAGATTATTTTCGTTGCTACTTCATACTTTAATTTAGCTACGGTTATGAATCTTAATGTAAATATTTGTGTTTTCCAGTGGTCTTAGGTGACCCTTGTGAAAGGGTCATTCCATGCCCCACAAGTTGAGAAACACCACACTAGGTGATCAACAAAGTAGGTTCTCAAATTCCACAGTCAGTCATATTCATGGCTGAACGAGAGGCAGACTGGCCTTTGTTCACAGTCAAGGTGGCTGTGGCTTCCTCCATTAGCACCACAGGTCACAGGATGACTTGAAAGGAGAGTTAAAATGAGAGGCTTCTATTTTTTTTTTTTTTTTTTTTTTTTTTTTTTTTTTGGTTTTTGTTTTCGAGACAGGGTTTCTTTGTGTAGCTTTGCACCTTTCCTGGAACTCACTTGGTAGCCCAGGCTGGCCTCGAACTCACAGAGATCCGCCTGGCTGGAGAGGCTTCTATTTTTAAATTCAGTTGCTTGGTAGTTAAATGCAAATAGAGAAGATAATTCAATGGATTGTGCAAGCAACATTATTTAATGTTTTATATTAGTAAAATACTTTTAATTAAAATGCTTTCATGTACATTCCTTTAATCCTAATGATGAATCTGTAGGAGTTTTATCACTCTACACACTTTAAAATAAATGAATGATATGCAATTCAGGGAGGTTGAGTAATCCAATATTTTACAGAAAGTGGCACACCAGAGATCCAAATCTTGGATGTTTAAAATAATTCTTATGCTTTGAAGTGACATTAAATATTTTCTTAATACTATAATACATGTTAAAGTCTCCAAATTTAAGCTAAGAGTAGAGATGCGCACATGCATATCACTCATGTACATTTACATATGTCATACACATACATATTTATAGGTAGAATGCATTTGAATCTTCTGAACGGTTCATTCTATGCTGTGATTTCAATTTTGAGCAAAATAAGTAGAGAATGAAGGATAAGGTTTATGTTACTCATTTTATGTGCTTTTTGGAGTTAAAGCTCAAATTAAACTATATGTAGACAAAGGATTCCAGTAAGGATCCAGACTTCCTTAAGGACTTGTGTTCTAAAGGGGGGGGGAAACAACAGAGTGGAGATGTCTTGATTTTATTTTCAAACCAAGTTACTCTTATTTTGGCAATACAAAATTTTCCCTAAATGAGCCATAAGGCCCTGACATTGTGAACCTAAATGTTTAGTAGTAATACAAATGGTAGTAGCAACAGTCAATACTGATTTTATATTATGTGCCAATCACTATACTTTGTCTTAATCTTCATAAGTCTCATGCTCCATCTATATTAAAATTACGTGGGCAAGACAAGTAGGACAAGGAGAAATTGGCTAATTTTCTTAGCATCACAGAACGATGATTGCACAGATGGGATTTGCCTTAGTCTAGTCTACTGTTCCAGGTAAAGCAGATTTCAGGGTGATAATTGCTGGGATCAAGAATGAGAGACTGGGAAAGGATAAAAAAAATCAATTTAAGAACCTGTTATCAAAGAAAGGAACCATCTGGAGGCAGGACAGTATGGAATGAGAAGGAAGGAGAGCAAAGCATAATAGTGCATATGTATGAAGATATCATGGTCAAATCCACTACTTTCTATGCTAACCTAGAAAGAATGATTCAAAAATGTTTGGATGGTGTTCTGAGGTGGGGCAGCAGAGGACTCCCTGACCCATGTATTGTATACTATGGGGGAAAGACAGCCATCTGTGAATCAGGAAGTGGCTCAGAGCTATGAGAAACTGAATCCTGACTGTTTCAACTTCCAGAGTGTGAGAAATGAATCTCTGTTGCATATAATCCCCCTAAATAAATGAATAGAAAAGGTGATCATTGCCTTAGTAGGGCTCAATCACATCATGCCCTACTAAAAAGATAGATGAAACTATTCTCAAGATTGCCCATGATAAGGTTAATAATTATCTGCCCATTGGTTCCTATATCTCTTGATTTGAGTATTACCTTAGGGAACATTAATGCCTGACTATATACACACATACATACACATAAACACACACACACACACACACACACACACACACACACATACACACACACACACACATACACACACACACACACACACACACACCCATCATGTTTGTAAGTTACAACTAGATCCCTATGTTTTTAGTAGTGAAAATTCTCAAAGAGAAAAATGTGCAGAGGAAAACCAAAACCCACATAATTCTTTTCAAATCAAGTAGCACTAGATTTAGAATCTAGGGTGAGGCTAAGAGGATGTGAGACTGGGCATGAGATAGATTTAGTACGGTTCCCAATGACTCCAAGGTTAGGAGCATATACTACTCTTGCAGAGGACCCAAGTTGAGTTCTCAACATCCTAGTTAGGATTGGCTCACAACCAATTGTAACTTCAGCCACAGGAACTCTGACATTCTTTTGGAATCCATAGGCATCTACACTAACACACGCAAACACACACACTTTCTATACAATTTTAAAAATTAATAAAAAAAATAAATTTCTAAGCATGGTAATATGTACCATTTATGACAGCAATCAGGAGAGGCAGATGCATCCCTGTAAGTTTGAGGCCAGCCTGGTAGCTAGATGCAGATCCTACCAAGTCTACTCAGTGAGATCATGTCTTTTTTTTTTTTTTTTTTTGAGACAGGGTTTCTCCGTGTAGCTTTGCGCCTTTCCTGAAACTCACTTGGTAGCCCAGGCTGGCCTCGAACTCACAGAGATCCGCCTGGCTCTGCCTCCCGAGTGCTGGAGATCATGTCTTAAAAAATAATAAAAATTAATCTCCCCCTTACACCATGCTAATATAATGGATAGAATAATTGAGTCCTGTACAAAAGGGCTAGCTCAGGCTTGTTGAGTCAAATATTACTAAACAGGTACTTTCTCCCTACTGCAACTTCTTACTCCAAGATAGGATGGAAAAAGAAATCCAGTATCTTAATGGGTTTAAGAAAAAAATGTTTAAAAATAAGATAAAAGATTAATACAAAATATTAAATATGATTTTTTCTATCAAATATAAAACTTTTGTTTAACATAAGGAATTCTTTTTTTTATTCTCTCCCACCTTGTAAGACTTTTATACAAATGTTTTGATCACCCCTTCCCCAATCCAGTAAAAATATTGTTTACACAAATATCCACTGCTGTATTTCAGGACTTTGGTGACCTAGAACAGTGACTTTTTTTCCCCGTTGGAGCAGGAATCAGTTCCCTTCCTCCTTCATTTTCTGTGTAACAATTATTTTAAGATTAGCCAATCAGAGAAGACTGTGAGGTGAGACATCAGCCAATGTGAAAGAGTTAAGAAACAGTCACCACATGGGTTAGAATTAAAACCAAGTGCACTTCCTTCCCTCAATCCCCCCAAAAAAAACTGTTAAACATTTTAACATGCTTTAAATTAAAACCTGCACCATCAGTGCTTCATGATAGTAGATATGTGTACTTTACAAAAGATTTCTACATTTGGGCCTTAGTTGATACTTGTCTTTTCTTCTCCCATCTCTTTTATAGATTTTCTCCCTCCAGCTCATGCTCCAGTTGCTCTGGGCTTCTTGCCTAGTGATGTAATTTGATCTTCATCTCTGAGAAGGCTGAGCCTTCCTGAAGAAAGTGGGATGCGGCTCTTCTTTGGAATCAGTAACTTTCCTAAAGATAGCAAGACATTTCCAAGCCAATTTAGCTTCAGTTTTAGGTACTATTTATCATGAAAACCAAGGCCAGCTTCCTTTCATTATTTATTTATTTATTTATTTATTTATTTATTTATTTATTTATTTATTTATTTTCTGGAGACAAGGTTTCCTGTGTAGCCCAAGCTGTTCTAGAAATCTAGACCAGGCTGACTGACCTCAGAGATCTGCCTGCCTTGGCCTCCCAAGCGGTGGGATTGAAGGCATGCACCACCACCACCTGGCCAAGGCCAACGTCTTAACAGTCTTAACAATAGTAGCTGTCTTCTTGTCTCTGGTGTCTGATATCAGATGACACTTGAAGTATTAATTCAATGGAATACTTACTGTATTCTCTGGTGACTTTGTTTCCACTCTTGTAGTCATGTTCTTTGGTGTGCCAGATCTTAGGGTTTCAACTGTGAGGAAAATAAATTCCTCATGGAGATCATTAGAACTGATGGTGATAGCTAATATTTACCTGTACATTTCAGATTTGAGTACCATTTTTGTGGGGTTCTTAACCACAATACAATGTCTATTAGTTTAGTTTAGATATTGTTTCCTAGAAGATATTATTCCCACATGAGATGGTACCATTGGTGTACTTTTATTCTATTAATGTAACTCCCTCTGGTGATATATTTCAAAGCTAAGATGAGCAGATAACTGTTCTCAGACCTCATTAACTCTTAACACCCTTAACTCCTTGGTAATGGAGTCGTCTTTTATTAACAGACTATTTCCAATAGCCCTCAAACTGTTTAGTGTATATCACCTTTCTCCAACATGCAGTTTTCCAAATAACTGAACATGTGTGCTTCTGGAAAAAATATTTCTTACATATGACTTATATTTCAGAGTATTTTTGTTGGCAGTCTAATTTTCCCAAGGGCTGAGCTATAATATAGATTAAAAAGTTGATAGAGTTCCTTGCTAAAGATTGAGCTGTATTTGTACAGATACAATATGAACATGTTGTTTGTTTGAGAATATTTAATATACCACAAAGAAAATGAAAATTATGTGAAGACCAAACCTGTAAGAATATTCATCAGAGATAGAATATAAGCTGGAAACTTATTGGTAAAATTCACAGCTGAATAGCAGGCTAATTGGTAGCATCATGTTATGGCCAGCTACATTTTGCCCTGCATGTTTTTGATAGCCAAATCATGACTGAATGACCAAAATTTCTCATTTTTATAGATGCTCTGGTTCTAATTTCAATGCTGGCATTCATATCGATACAATCATTAAGAAGATTCAGGCATTAAGGAAGAGATTGGTCATATGAACATTGTAGAATACAGGGCTCAAGTAATGGATCTTTTTCTTCATTTGAAGACTATACTTACAATATTAACCCAGTCAGGCTTAGTGGCTGATGCCTTTAATATCTGCATTAGAGTGACAGAGGCATGTGGATCTCTGTGAGCCTGCCTGGTTTACACAGAGAGTTCCAATGCAGTTAGTGCCACATAGAGAGAGACACTGTCTCAAAAAAAAGTTAACACATTTCTTTTCTATAGCTTTTTATTTTGAGATTGGAACTAATTTAATATATCATTTCACATCATACTGGTATTCTATAAGCATGGAGAACATAGAGACATAAATATAAGATCAACAGTTGTCTGTGAAGGTTGGTGACAAATTGTTGCAGAGTGTGTGGGAACATTTTGTGGAAAAATAAGTAGTTTCTATTTTTACTATGGTATATATGTGTGCCTAAAATTATCCAAGCATGCAACTGTGCATGTAAAGTAAGTTGTATTATAAGCAAAATGTATCTCAACAAGTCAATGCAAGCCTTTTAAAATAACACATATCTTATTTCCATTACCATGGACCACTGAAACACCAAAGTTGGAAGAAACTATCTAATAGCTCATAGTATTTTCAAATTGCATCTAGGTAATCAGGCTAGAAAATTAAGTACACAAATCTTTATGGTTTATTTAAAATACTAGCCAGATCTATCTTCTTTTTAATAAATAAGCCATTACCTTGTACAGTAGGCACTGTGTTGACTTACTTCATTGAGGCATTTTAGTGATGGATATGAGAGAAGGAGTTGCTATGCACTATCTTTTGAATGAGGCAGACATAAGCTTGCAAGGCATTTGATTCATCCACCTTCCCCTTTTTCAACGGTTGGTCTTTAGGAAGGTGGGACTTGGTCCTGTCTAACAGGAATGAAGTCTGCTTTCATAGGCTTAGAGAATGAACAACAATGGGAATTCAGCCTTTTTATGTCTGTCTACCCCAACATTATGATAGTTGTTGTATTTCTTCTCTTCTCTCAGAATTACTCTAGGATGGTAATGCTGAGTCATCTTGTCCTGCATGACTTGGACCTGGACTGGTGCAAAGAGAGAAAGAAGAAAGGACTGACAGACATATAGAAAACCTGGGATAGAGTGGGCAAACTGCACTCTGATGGAGCAGCATCAATTACACAACAATCCTGAAAGTTGGTATGTTTATTATGTAAAGCACAAGGAAGGGTCAGCTAGTCTCAGTAGGAGGTCTGTGTAGGGTAGCAGTCTCAGGTTGCTGTCATCCTGAAGGAGAAAGCTACAATTGCTAGTTTGCATTCACTGGTCAATTGTTATAAACACTCGTTCTTAGACCAGAAAAAGGCTTTGCCATGCCTCTGTGAATCAGAGAGAAAGACTCTGCCGATTCCCATGAGTCTGAGACACTGGCCCTTGTCAGGAATTCACCAAGTCTTTGTACATTCACTCAGGGCTTCCTTTACTTCCCATACTGAGTCATTACATTTGTCCCCTTTGAAGTTCTGTCACTTCAAAATGACAAAAAAAAATAAATCTTGAATCCAATCTTCAACCTAGGCTCCTGGGGCTGGAGGAGAAGCAGTTTCCTTAATGCCTTCTATGGAGGTATTTATGGCTGTCACAGCTGCCTCTGAGTTGATTCTTGTCTTGCTATAGTATACTATTTTCTTTTTCCATGACTCTAATGCACCTAACAGAGGTCTGCCTTATGATTACCACTGCCATCTATTCAGACTGAGCAGTCACTTTACCCCAGGCTCACTACCTGCCTGTATATCATTCTAATCCTCCAAAGGTGATAGAGTTCAAGGAGGTGTTAGAAACTGTCTAGTATTATTGCTGTCCCATATGCCACCAGGTATTGGCAATTGATTCAGGTCCAGAATAACATTCTGCAGGCTTTATGTCTATGATTTCTAGTGTCAGTAGAATTAGCTTGGTCTCTGTACATCACTTAATTACTCCCACCCTCAAAAGAAACAGAGCAAAGCCTTAAACAATGATTCATGAGTGTGAGTGGGTACTGCAGTTTGCAAATAATCTCAAGTTGTAACTGGGAAGAGTTTGAAAGGGAAGGGCAAACACACAGTAGAAAAGGGAATTGTTGAGTTGGGCCCTATCATGGAAAACTACAATTGGTCCTCCCAAGATAGTGTTAAGGAATGACACATTTCTAAGTGTAGACAGGAAAGAGTTCTTATGTGTTGTCTACTAACTACCCAAGATGTACTGAGCATAGTAATCCTAGAGATAGCATTCCTACAATGTGTATACATTGTAGCTATACATGACTTCTGACATCAAAATCCCTATTATATGACCAGAAATTGAAATTGAAGACATTATCAGGCAGGCAAAGACGTGGAGTATTTCTCAGTGGACATGCTAAGTATAATGTAAGTCAAGACCACTTGAAAAAGTTTGTTGCAGTTGTGGTCAGAGCAATGATGAGGCCACAGGGATATGAAGTGAAACATGAGAACTATCAGATGCAAGATTTAAGATTTGTTTGACTCCACAGGTCCCATACTGGATTATTACATATAATATTTCCAATGAACCAAGACAAAATTTTGACCCCCAGAACTCTTACGTTTCCAAATGTCTCCATTGATATGGATGATTTTAAAACCACAATATTTATAACATCACCAAATGTGTGATAGATTAACAGGGTCCATAGAAAGAAATCCAGGATATTTTCCAAGAATCTTTCTTTAAGCTTCTGTGTGGTGAAATTCAGTATAAAGCAACTTTAAAAATAACCCATAATTAGCACACAGTGAGGGTCACACACATATACTGACACAAAACCCATGCTTTCTAAGGCTTTTATGAGAACATAATTCTTTCCAAACCTTTCACAGCCAGAGTTAATTTATGAGCACTGTTCCCTTAGGCTTTGAGACATGGCCTATGGACCCGAAGAATAACAGGGCAGAACTAATGTTTGTATTTTGGCAAGACTTTATTTATTTATATATATTTTTTTAGAAATGCTAAATGTGAATCACCCCTTTCAAGCTCAGAGGGATGTAATTAATGAGTGCAGAGAGGATGGAAAAACCTCCCCCAGCACTGGAATCAATAATTTTGGTTTGGAGAAAGAAAACTCTCACATAGCAGGAAAATGCCAGAACGACATGTAAACCAAAGTCACCAGAACTCAGGTCAGTTTTATGCTGATAATTTGAAGAATTTAGCATCTGAACATAAGCCTCCACTGGTGTCATTTCATGAAGTTCTGCCTTCACTTGTTTTTGTGAGCTTTATTGTCTCCATCTATAAGGAGGGTAGAAATAAAGAGAGCTTTCCCATTTCCTGAGGCGCAGTCTCTAACACTCAGAAGGCCCTGTGCAAATGTTTGTTGTGGTGTTTTAGTGGCTGCCAGATCAAGCCCTAGATTAACTGTGGTTTGACTTCTTGCCTTCATGTTCATTGTTTTCCCCTCCCTCCATAATTTTCCTGTCTGGTTGACAAGCAGCTTATCCGGGTTATGAGCTATGTGCCCAGCATGGGCCCAGTATTTGTTGCTCTCCTATGCAGCTGTCTCCTACAAACGAAGCTGATGATGAACAAACTCAGGAAAAGATGTAAATAACTGATTCTGAGTTTTAAACGTTTGTTTCAGTCCTCCAAAGAGTATTTAGTCACACACACACACACACACACACACACACACACACACACATATTTACTCTCACACACATTTATGCATACACATTCACACATAAATTCACATACATGTTCACACACACATTCATGCACACACATTCACAATACATTCACATACATGTTTACACACACTCACATACACATTCACACACTCACACACATATTCCCACACACATTCACACACACACTCACATACACATTCACACACACATTCACACACACACTCACATACATTCACATGCATATTCACACACACTCATACATACATTCACACACACATTCATGCACAAACATTCACACATACATTCATATACATGCTCACACACATTCACACACACTCACATACACATTCACACACACATTCACACTTAAGATTAGAACTGAAAGGACCCATCAAAGACCAAATAACATCCCATTTTATGAATTGGACACATTGAAGCCCAGAGTTCAAGGGGCTTCTACAGCTCACAGAGGTGATAGCAGGAAACTCTGAACTAATTCTTCAGATTTACTGTCTAGTGGGATTTGACTTGAAGCATAGGGGCGTTGGGGGTGAATGACTTGGAGTGAATACTATCTTCAAAAAGGCGAGCACTAAAGCAGCACATAGAAAGGAAATCGTAAAATGTCCAAACCCATAAGAATTTCCAGTAAAGACTCCACATCCGGGTTCTTTTGGGCCAGCACTGTTGATATCTTCACCTGAATAATTCTTTCTTGAGAGGAACTAACTGTTCATGAATACTGGAGTCCTTATCAGGTTCCCTGGACTCTAGTCAGTAGATGACACTAGACATCCCCATAGTAAACAAACAAAACCATCTCTAAAAATTGCAAACTATCCTCTGAGAACTTACTGACCTAAGCCAGTCCATCGGTCAAGTTCTCTAGGTAAGTAGAGATAGTTACAGTCTGGCAGCCTTTCCCAAACATGGGTTTTCAGTTCATGTTCTTGAGGAAACACCCCTTAAACACGAATAGTTCAAAAGAGATTTAACCATTTATGTTAAACAAATATTCAATCTGTAGTCAGGCTTTCTTCATCTCTGCTATTTCAACTATTTCTTCTGTCAGGTATACAAGTCATTGTGGATTGATCTCTCTCTTCAGTTTTTAAAGTTTTGTATTTTATATGTTGGATTTGTATTATTCAGTAATATACAATTAATAAATTTAAATATTTTCATTGAATCTTCTCTAAACCAAAGAAATACAGATTTTTATCTAATACTAACTTCAATCCTACTTTGTAGAATATTTTAATAGTTCAGCTGTTTTTCCTGATAAATATGTATATGTTATAACACTAAAGACATTTCAAGAGCAAAGGAGGAAAAGGAAAAAGCCTATGCTGTATGACTTTCTGGGGATACTTTAATAACTATTTGTTCAGCCCATATATGACAATGATAGCGGATCAAATAATTCTACTAAAGTGTATCTTGGTTATCCAGTAAGTCTATTCTTGTTACTTAGAGGAGTTTTGTGACTCAAAATACATAGAAACAACAAATTTCCTGGTACAGCATGGATGATGATGTGAGAAAGTTGCATCCTTGGTGGCCCCTGTTCAACTTGCAGACTGCTCCATCGAAGAGTCTCCTCTTCCCTAGCGATTGCTTACTTCTAACACAATGTCAAAAGAGGATTAATGAAACTTGTCACTGTCTGAGCTTCCTAAATCTTTGAAGTCTCATTAGTTATAAATATCTCTTTTGTCTCTAGGAAGGAACATTTCAATTCAGGGGAAGTAAGTACAAAACTCTAATACTTCCTGTGGGTACTGGACTGTTTTCTATCCGTTCTTTGGCAATGGTACCTGAGTATTGTAGAAGTGCTGTCCATGTCTAATTATGTTCCTATACTTATGTCTGAAGATTGGGCGATTGTGCTGGGCCACAGCAATAATCACTTATTGTCAGTAGCTTGACTTGGAATTTCTATAGTAACTGCTAAGTCCTGAATAAAAGAAAATTTTCTCCATTAACAAGGCTATATGCTGGATACAAACACAAAAGTATGAAAGGCATTTTGTCAGGGACATTACATTATTTTAGCAAGATAGCTTATCACTGAAGCCTATGACCTGCCTAGTCAAAAGACATTTCCCTACATTGAGTATCAAGCATGAGTTCCTAACTAAGGAGTGGGCCTTAACTCCAATCAGAAAGTAATTACCTAAACCTGTAACAGTCATGTCACTATTGAAATAGTAGGTATGTCTTGTCTGCATATTGGTAGTGAAGAATCTGTAACTAAGCAGGGATACTGTTAGTCAGTATGTAAGTCAACAATACTTCTCTCTAGTAGTTTACATAGTACTTTCCGGCACTGTAAATGTCAGCCAGAGGGAGTGAACATTCAATTTAGTTCCAGCCTGATTTTCTCCACTCCCTGCATCTAGACATGTGGTACCTTCAGCAATAGATGTTGGATCTAGTTCTGGCATGGTACGATAGCAGCAGAAACAACCTGAATATTTTGTAGGACCTGAGGGATATCCCGGCCAATAACTCACAGGGATCACACACTTGAATAGCTAATCAACAATGCTCTGATTCCTAGAGTACCATTTTCTACTGATGCAGGATATGTTCTTCTATATCTTCTATATGGTGGCTTTGTATTCTTGCATATCGTTTTCCAAATGTGTAAGATATTAAAACGTTAAGATGACACTATACAGATAATGAAGTCTTTTAACTGAGTGTGGTCAAGATTTCTGAAGGCAGCCGGGCGGTGGTAGCGCACGCCTTTAATCCCAGCACTCGGGAGGCAGAGCCAGGCGGATCTCTGTGAGGTCGAGGCCAGCCTGGGATACAGAGAGAGATCCAGGAAAGGTGCGAAGCTACACAGAGAAACCCTGTCTCGAAAAACAAAAACAAAACAAAACAAAAAAAAACAAACAAAAAAGATTTCTGAAGGCACACTGTATCTATTCCAACCAGTTTCAAATAAGGCCCAGTACAACATGAAAAGATTCCATCACATGTATCAGCTGTTTCATCAGAATCCCAATGTTGGGCACAGCAAATACATGGGGTATCCTATGCCACACAGTTCTCTAGAACCCAGTCATTTTCCATTAATCATCCTGCCTCCTCATCCTGAGACACTGCTGTGGCTCCAGTATGGATACTCTTGACCTCAGTGGGCAAGCTTGCACTTCTCAGCTTTGCCCAGGACCAAGGAGAAGACAGGACATGCTTTTAGTTGCTGCTGGCATTAGTTTTCTAGGTTTAAAAGGCTCAGCTGCAGATGGTTGCTACCTCTTCCCTGGACACACCCAGATTTTGAAAGGGTTCCAGACTGGTGAATAAATTCTACCCTAGGGACATCCTCTTGTAGAGGACAAATGTTCTTAGCAAATCTAGTGGGATAACTACTCCTCCTTAGGATAAGCTTAATCTTGTCCACCTGAGCAGCTGTGTCACTGGGACCTTTTAAGCCCTTTGTGTACTGTTTTTTTGGGGTTTAAAGCCTTCTAGGAGTTCATTAGCACAGCATTTGGCTTTCAGTCTAGCAACTTTGGTCCAATAAAAATCTTGTGACATTTGCTTCTGAGTGACCTGGGAAGGACCATTCTATGAAGGAATCAGAAGAAATAGCTACTTATACATAACCAATATTACTTTGGGTCTCTGTCTCTCCCGATTGCTAAATGCATTCAGATAGGAAATTCACCATTGTACAAGCATGATAATATTGAAAAAGCAGGAAACATCAATGGGTTATACAACCATTAGATAAAATATTACCAATGGACAAGATGTTTGCTGTTTCTATTTGCTTTAGATTGCTATTAATTGTTAGGTGTTCAGATGTTCTTATAGAAACCTGGTGGCAATTTTCAGCAAACAATCAAATTTGACATTATAGGTAAGGAAACAAAACAGCTTGATATCTGGTATCTATTCATATTATACACTAGCTGTGTGAATTTTAAATTGAGAATCCCGAGGAAGCCATTATCCAAATCAGAATTGTAAGGTAGTTTCCAAAGTGGTGGGGGTTGTTCTAGATTAAAGGATGCTAAAAGTATATGAAGCTTTTTGACATTCTTGTAATCTAGAGCCATAAATTTATCTCCAGGCATAGATATTTTCAATATTCTTTAACTTTTAATATGGATAGAGAAAGACAATAAAAGTATGGAGAAATGTTCAAAACACATAGCTGTTTTAGGTAAAAGACACTGTGCAGTTCATTCAATCTATTAGAATCCTTGGCATATTTTACCATCTAAAAATGAAGCTTTGTAGACCACAAAAATCACAAATATTTGCTAAGGCTCAATCAGATAAATAAACTGTGCTAAAGTATCAAACAATACAATATTCAGAAATAAAGATAAATTAAGAATTCAAGACCAAACATGGATAAATCATGAATGCGTGAAAATGTCTCAAACTGTGTGCAGAATTATCGAGCTGTATAAAAACCTGCATGATACATCATACGTTACACACCTAGAAAAGCTGGTGTCACATATAGGCAGTGGAGCAGGGACATAGAACACATGCCCAGCATTCAGAGGGTTCTGTCTGTGCAACAATGTAGTCGAGGTACATCAAGTGCTCCCATTGTTTTTTTAGTTGTTTCTGCCCAATGGACTGTTTGTATGGGGTGTATACTTAGAATATCTTAATGTTTAGGAATTTCTCAGTGTTCTGAAGAATGTAAGAATATTCATGGAAGATCTGATTTGAGGTTTTAGCATTGGGAACAATTGTTTTTAACTGACTTCCCTCCTTTCTCCTGGACCCTTGTTGCAGTGAAAACTATTTAGATGGAAAGTTGATGAGGGCAGTGGTAGAAGAATAGATGTAGGGGCAAGAAGTCACCTTTGTTTCACATAAACTCTGTGGCAATATCCTCTGTAGATAAATACCCTTTTTAAATGGCTCTCTTCTCCACCCATGTACTTACAACTCATTTCTTCTCTGGCCCACAAAGTCCAACACTGATTTATTTAGCAGCTTTTGCTGGCTCTGTATGTGACCCTGATCGAGAAATGCAACTTGATTCGCATCACAATGTCCTTGGGTTTCACTTTAAACTGCCACTAAAACTCCATCTATTTTTTATTGATTAACTTTCTCCCCATTTAAATTATTTACTGTAGAAAAGATTAGTTAATCTGAGCACTACCCTGAATTCTGCATGAAGGAACTATTACAGAATTTTTTTCCCTTTTGGTAATCTTTATTTAGACTGGAAAATTAAAAATAAAGCAGCATTAATAAAGCTAAGTCATTTCTTATTAATGCATGCAGGTTTATATGCAATTTAAAAGATCTGACGGTAGATTAACTTTGGGGATTTGCTTGAATCTTTAAGGTGCTCTTTATTATTAAACGAAGTTTCTCTTGCTTATCTAAGGATGGGCTTCCGTTTGCTTTCAAATCTGAAAATATGAAAGGATAATAAACGTAGGTAAGTTCAGTGCTACCGAATTCCACCAGAGCTAGGCTTAAGAGTACTTTAGGAAGATGTATATTGATTTTTCAGAACACAAAGATCTTCCCTGAGCAGCTATTCCAGGCTCCATTATTGGCAGGACAGTTTCTACGGAAGGATTCTCTGACACATATTATTTCTGCACTGACATACTTACAGATGGATCCACCGTAGCTGAACTGCTGAGGTCTCTTTCAGCTTAATCAAGAATGCTTATTTTACACTTTTAAAAGCATATCAAATGTGAAGCGATAATAATTAAGCCTTTTATTTTTATGAAGCCTTCAGAGATTTGTGGGGAAAGGCAACATGCAGTACTTTGTAAATGTCAAATCTCTTTACAGAAATGCGAAGGAGGTATTGCAGGCTGTCATCTGTTCTTCATGCTGCCTACTGACCCTCATTGGGAGCTACCGATTCTAGAAGATTTTGTGCCCACTAAAATAAATAGCTCTCTCAGGCACAAAGCAAAATGTTGGACAACATACAGCACAGCAGCACCCACTTTAATTCTACCATGCAGCGTGTTTCATAAAGAAGTGGGAAGTAGAAACTTAGACACTGAAGGACAGTTTAGCTGGCAGGCAGTGAAGGAGAATGCTTTCAGTTCAGCAACAACAAATGACAAGATTTGGGGTGAGGAAGTCACATTTCAGGCATGTAAAAACAGAAAAAAGCATAATGAAATTTTTATTATCCATAAGGAGAAATATTTATGAATATGAAAATTAAGGTTGTCCTAATGCCAAGTACATTTAGTGGACCTCGAATTAGAGTGATTGGCAGGTACGTGGCTTTGTCTCCATCACCATCTGATTCATTCTCTGGACTGTCTCTTACAGATGCAAGACGCAAGGCTAAAACTTCCCATTACATTTGCCTAAAAGTAAAAATAGCTTATTTCCTTTACAAAATATAGTTTTACATGAAAATGCACATGGTAACTCCAGATATGGACCAAACACTTCGTTAAGATAGCACGGTATAGACAGATGTGCTTGTGCACACCTTTGACCTCAGCGCACAGGAGGCAGAGGCAGGTGGATCTCTTGAGTTCCTGCGAAGCTCAGTCCCAGCCACACTGGTTACTAGTTATACTGACAATGGCAAGGAGTGCAGTGAACTCCAGGTTTCCCATCTCTGATTATTAGACTCATCAAATACTTCAACTTTTGGTTCTGGTTTTAATCATCAGCACAGGATTTTGTATTGTGCTAGCTTTGTAGGTCACTGTGCCTTTTTTATTAGTCATATTTCTAGGTTTTACACTTACTCATTGAGTGATTGACTTTACAATCTTTAAATGTTATTTGACCCTCCGTCTTTCTTCTTTGATTTAGAGGCACTTTTTCTTTTGATCCATTTATCACTATTTTTCTACTGTAGCAACTCCAAAGCCAGCCCTCTTAGCAAACCCTTCTCCTAGAATTCAAGTCCATCATAAGCTTTTCATTTTCGTAGACCATCTTCATTAATTTCATTTCTTTTTCATCCCGAAATCTGTAAGGGTTCAGATCTCAGAAGTAGTTCTTGTCGGTTTCACCCCAACCTATAAAATTGCCTTTTTATGAACATGGGTTTCATAATCTATTTCATTCCGGGCAGATCTAACTGCTGGGATGGTCACTCTTCTACAGAACTAGATGTGACAGTATAAAGGGCTCTAGTGATTCTTTTGTAGATAGTTAGTAGACATATATTACATGTCATTATATTCCTTTGTAGAGAGTCAGTAGAGACACGGAATATATGTCCTTTCAGACATACAGTAGGAATATCAGTATGAATTGGATCAGTATAGCTGCACTTTTCACCAAAACTTTGTTAATCAACATATTTAGAACTCTGTGTTTGGAATCTTTATTTTCATGGTTTTCTAAGTGTGAGTCATGGACAGTAGGGTTAACAACAACTCAAAACTAGTTAGGAATCATAATAGTTTGTGACAAGAGTTACCTCAAGAATTTTTGGGATGAAATCCAAAAAATCTGTGTTTTAGGAAGTCTTCCAGGTTATTTAATGAACACTACTATTTAAGAGCTACAACTGCCTTGGTGACTGCAAAATGAATTTGGGGGATTAAAGCTTCTATTTAAAAATAAATACTATAGAATAATAAAAAGATGGCAAAAACTTACCTACTGTGAAATTAAGAAATGTGTTCCAAGTAATTCAGGAATGTGAAAGCAATAAAAAATAGAAAACTCAGAAACTTTGAAATAAAACAAAATTTATGCCATCATGTAATTTTAAATTATCTAATAAAGTTATCTTAAATAAAAGTAAATGAATTAAAAAATAAATATTGTATAAGCCCCAGGTTGCCTGGGAGGAGGGGACTGGACCTGCCTGGACTGAGTCTACCAGGTTGATCTCAGTCCTCGGGGGAGACTTTGCCCTGGAGGAGGTGGGAATAGGGGCTAGGCTGGGGGGAAGGGGAGGGGGGCAGGAGGGGGGAGAGCAAAGGAATCCGTGGCTGATATGTAGAACTGAATTGTATTGTAAAATAAAATAAAATTAAATTAAAAAAATAAATAAATATTGTGAAATATGCTTACTATCCACTTGGCATATAAAGTGCAACATGTAAAGAACTCTTACAAATGGGCAGTATCTTCATGGGGAAAAATGAGTAAAATATATAAACAAGAAACTTGTAAAGCAGAAAACTCAAGTAGCCAAAAACATACATCAAAATAGCTTCTGGGGAGATAGCTCAAAGGTAAGAGCACTAACTGCTCTTCCAGATGACCCAAGTTCAATTCCCAACACTAATATGGCAGTTCATATTGTTTTAAGTGGCAGTTCTAACTCCAGTTCCTGGGTGTCCAGTGCTTTCCTCCGGCCTTCACAGGCACCAAGCAGGCCAAAATGCACAGAGAAATGTGCTGGCAAACCACTTATTAAAATCAAATAAATACAAAAATTAAAATGTAAAACAAAGCCAATCTCTATAACAGGAAGTTGATATACATTGAAGTCACATTGTGTCATAACTTTCCATTCATCCAGCTCTTACAAAGAACTAAAAAATGATATGATGGCACTGTTGCTTCTCTTATATTATTTATAATAATTTTAGAATGTTGTCAAAATAAAAAAAAGATATATAATCTGCATACAAGTAATATTCCTCTGGTGAATCAATTTCATATGCAGAGGGCCCAGAATAATGAGATTGTTTTTATAAATATGGCTACTTTTGCTGTATTTTAATGACAATAATTAAAGAAAGCAAAAGTACATTGAGAGGGAAAGAACTAAATAAAGTTTGTCATTCTAACACAGACCTTTATACAACTACATCTATGCCCATTGATTTTTAGTGTTTAAAGGTTTTTTAAAAATTATCATTTCCCCTGCAAATATGTCTGTGAAATGCTTTCATGACACAGAGATTGGGAGAGGGCATTGGGTCTCCTAGAACTTGAGCTTTAAGTTGGTTGTGAGACACCAACTGTGTGGTGAGAACCAAACACTGGTCCTCTGCAAGAGCAGCCAGTGCTCTTAACCACCAAACCTTCTCTGTAGCCTAGGGGGAAAAAAGATTTTTATTTGCTATTATCATTCACCACCTAGAACTACACTTATTGCTATCATCTACACATTTTTTCTATTAAATCTTCTGGCCTCTCTTCTTACCAATAAGGTTCTCTATTATCTCATTCTAAAATATGAGAAATCATAACTTCTGGATCTAGGAAAGATTGGTCCAGTTTCACAATTGATGCAGTTTAAAAAAAAAAAAGGATCAACAGCCTCCTTATGCTAGATAAAAAGAGGTATATGATATACTTTTCTTTGGGTTAAAATCTTGTATTAATGTGTAAGTATAGAGCAGTTACTGAAAGGATGAAAATACATTTCACATATTGGTTTTAAGGATAGAAGAGGGGTTGTGCTAGATAGATAAAGGGAATTTACAGGGAAATGAGCCCCTAGAAAGGGGTGGAGAGATGTAAAGAGAAAGGGAGAAGAGAGTCATGAAGAAGAAAGGGGAAAGGAAGGGAGGGAGAAGAAAGGAAGGAAGGAAGAAAGAAAGGAGTTTTCTTCTGAAAAGGATGAATAAAATGTTTTAACTGTTAATGTAGAGTAATGTAATGCATGCACAATTGTATTTTTATGTGTTATCTGAATATATGTATATGGAATCTTGTTTGTGTACACGTGGTGTGTTTGAATAGAAAAAAAAGTATGTAATTATCTTTTTTCCCCACCCATATCCAATGTATCGTAATCACATCTACTTTCATTGTCTCTCTCCAACACCCCCCCCTCAGTCCCTGAACACATTTTCCTTCCTACTTCTATTCCTGTTTTAAAATATCCCACTGAATCCAGTTAATCCTTCTATATGCAAATGGACATGGTTGTGGAATCTTCTACTGGAGCATAGCCTGCTTAGCAATAGCCACTCCAAAGAAAAGTGACTCTTCCTCCCCCAACATCCATCATCTGCCAATTGCAGCTTGGTTATAGGTTGGTAGGAACCTCTCCACCTGGCGTTATGAAAATTTTAGCTGGCTTTATTGCATGTTGGTAACCACAGCTGCTATAAGTTCATCTGTATAACAGCCATGCCACGCTCAGGGCAGCATTTAAGGGCACTGCTTCTCATCCTCCAGCTCTTACATTCTTTCTGCTCTTCTGTTCTACACTATTCCCTAAGCCTTGGAAGGTAGTGTTGATACAGATGTTCCATCTATTAATAAGCACTCAGGGCTGTTTATTCTCTATACTTTGAACAAATTTGAGTCTCTGCATTAATCACTACCCACTGCAAAAGAAAGCTTTTTAAACCATGTTGGGAGCAGCACAAATCTGTGGATATGAACATAAATCTTTAGAAGGCAGTTTGACAACATGCCATTTAGCAAAACAGTACCTATAGGTTCTCCTGTTGGGCCAATGACTTCTATGGGCTTAAGTTTTGGCCCTGTTTTTAGTACCAGATATTAATTCCTTTTCATGGGGTAGGCCTCAAATCCAATCAGGAGAACAGTTGATTACCTTCATAAATACAGTCCTGTTACCATTGCACCAGCAGGTACATCTTGCCTGGCAGGTTGATATTAAGGTAAGCAGGTTCTAGCTTTTGGAAAAAATCACTGATGCTTTTACTCTCCAAGTAACATGTTCTATGAAAGCTAGCAGGGAAAGAGTTTCCTGGTGACTTCAAGATTGATTTATTATACATTGTTATCTTTTTAAAAAGTTATAATAGTTTTATTGTCTTTTGTTTTTATGTATTCAAAAAGTGACAAATGAGGGTTTCATAAGAATAAATTACAGTTGAAGAAAATACCCTCCCTTAAGTGAGGGCTTCACAGAATGACTTTCTTTGAAGAAGAGTACAGTATGAAAGCACAGGAATACTGGCTTACTGTGAAAACACCTGACAAATACTCCCATAAATGTGATGATCAAGGTTTACCTCAACAGTGATGAGTCATACTGAAGTCACATATCCTTCTTGTGATTCCAATGGAAATCACATTTTACTCGTGCCTCAGCAAGATGTAACACCCTCATCTATGCAGAAGGAAAATATGAGACAAATTCACTTAAAGAGGTTCTTAGGGTCTTCGAGCTGGCCGACAAAAGACCACCATTCATGTATATAATCAACAAGAGCATTTATTTCTTGAGAGTAAAAATTCCAGCATACAGAGGTCAGCCATATGACAAAATGGCAACCTCAAGAAAAGCTCACAGGCTCAATTTAAGCACAGCTAGGTGAATTACAGTTGTGTTTAAGTGTATTTTGGAGTGATTAGGTATAGACCATTACTGGTCACTTTATGATTGGCTTATGACATCTAGTCAACAATTGTGCTTGCAGTGTCAGAGGTCTGTTTGACTGAAAATAGCAAGAACAGCAGTGAGGTAGGACCCTGATTGGCTACCAAACTGTACACACTTCCTGAGGGTCTGATTGAAGCCTGATATGAGTTAACCTAGGATGGTGTGGTAATATGGGGCAGAGGTCTTAGCAAACTTGCCCCTGGAAAACAACAACAAAAACAACAACAACAACAACAACAACAACAAAAACAAATAAAAACAACTGGCTCTGTTAGGGTCAGTCATGTTAAAAGAGGGAATGACTGCTTCAGACATATTCTATGAAGTATCTTTCCATTACTCAAAACTCAGGTAGTCATCAGAGACATGGAGTGTGAGTCATTTTCAGAGCCAAGAAATGACTATGTATCCAAGGGTGGCTTGATGAGTAGAATCCTCCATGAAAAAAATTAAGGGCAATCTGAAGAAATCTTACTAAATGATGGACTTTAAGAAACAGTAAACACACAAAAATCCCCCCAAAAAATGAAACTAAAAATTAGTAACTGATTAGTCATAGGCAATTTCATCCTTCTAGGTCAAAGGTTGATAATATACATTGAGTATGATGCTATGCGGTATACTTCATCCTGTCCTTATCACGGTCTTACAAGTCAAATTGGTGTAAAAATTTGCAAATTTACCCAGAAAACCTCAAGTAATAAAAAAGCATACAGCAGATATTCTCATTAATGCTGTAATTCCTATGGAGTACAAAAAACAGTTTGTGTTTGGTGTTTATATACTAGATTGATAAATCATCAGTATTTCTATACTCCATCCTATCAAGTAAAAGGATATCACAATTGCAACTTGTAAGCTATGTTACCTGTATTAGTTAGAGTTTCTTATGCTGTCAAGAGGAACCATGAACATGGCTATTCTTATAAAGGAAAACATTTAATTGAGGTTTAGTCCATTATCACCATAGCAGGGCTTGGGGCATGCAGGCACACATGGTCCTGAAGAAGGAGCTGAGAGTTCTATATCTTGATCTGCAGACAGCAGGAGTCTGTCCCACTAGGCATGGCTTGAGCACATATGAGACTTCAAAACCCACCTCCACAGTGGCACATTTCCTCCAACAAGGCCACGTCTTCTAATAGCGTCATGCCCTGTGGCCAAGCAATCAAGCACATGAGTCTGTGAGAGCCTTACCTATTCAAATCGTTGCATGACCCATGTTTGGCTGAAAAATTTACTTGAATTTCTTTTGAAGTCCAGGAGAATTAGCTTTGTTTTCTTTATTATGGCCAATACTTACTTAGCTATATCATGTCAACTTATTGGCTCAATTTTTTCCTTACCATTTTTCTCATATTTTTGCTATTTATTCAGGTTTCATTTTTCCTTTTGTTAAAGCCAACCTCATTTAAATGTTTTCCTTTATAAGAATAGCCATGTTCATGGTTCCTCTTGACAGCATAAGCAACCCTCTTAATGATATTTGACAAATAGATAGCATATGTTTTCTTTGAAAGTGTTTTAAATATATACAATGTGGAGATCTAGCCTGGGTCCTGGCATAACTATTGTTGCCATATCTGTACTGTGTGAACCTCGTACATCTTGGGTCTTAAGTTCTCTCAGTTTCTTTTTAATATTAACAACATTCCATAGGTTCATTATAAAGTTATCAAGCTGAAGGCTTTTGTTTGATTTATTTTTATTATGAAGATTGCTGCCTTAAATGTTCTCTGTATTGCTTCTTTTCCATTAGCTGTATTTTCTTTTTTTTAACATTTATAAAATTCACTACATTGTATTAGTGGCTACCAGTTGACATAGAGATAGAAATCGCCAAGTGGTGGTGGCTCTCACCTTTAATCTCAGCACTTGGGAGGCAGAGGCAAGTGGATCTCTGTGAGCTCAAGGTCAGCCTG
This sequence comes from Peromyscus eremicus, assembly GCF_949786415.1. Taxonomy (NCBI): domain Eukaryota; kingdom Metazoa; phylum Chordata; class Mammalia; order Rodentia; family Cricetidae; genus Peromyscus; species Peromyscus eremicus. Next base: position 54,874,294 of record NC_081428.1, on the reverse strand, counting down.
GGCTACAGAGTGAGTCCCAGGAAAGGCTCCAAAGCTACACGGAGAAACCCTGTCTCAAAAAAAAAAAAAAGAAAGAAAGAAAGAAACAAAAAGAGGGGGGGTGAATCTAATACAGCCCCACCCCTAGATAAAGAGCTATAGGCATTTAATGGCTGGTATAAGGGGAAGAACTAGTCTTCCCAAGGATGAGCCACCTAATTGATTATCCAATGCGTATGAGCAACACTAAATGGATTTAATAGGTTGTATTTATATATTTACACAAACACACACAATTAAAGAAAAATAAGCCATTAATTTGAGAGGAGTAGGGTTTGCATGAAAGGTGCTGCAGGTAAGAAAGGTAGAGGGAAATGAGGAGATGATTTAAACACAGTATATGTATGTTTGTATATCCAGTATATATTTCATATATATGAAATAAAAAGCAATTTAATAAAAGTTAAGAGAATGAGAATGCACATGTAATAATATACAAAATACTCAAGTTATATGGAATTAAATACATAGGTCTCAAAAGATGAAATAAAAATAGCTGAGAATTTTTTTTAAATGTTCAGTATCTTTAGCTATTAGGGAAATGCAAATTAAAACTACTTTGAGATTTCATATTACTCTAGTCAGTGTGACTAAGGCAGAAATCAAACAACAACAATAACAGAATCCAAACTAAATCAAATGCTGGTGTTGATGTGGGGAAATGGGAACAGCTATTCATGGCTATTTGGAGTGCAAACTGCTGGGGTAATTGTGAAAATTATCTCCATTGCCATCTTTATATTCATATTAGATATTTATATTTTTCCTGACCTTCTGATTCCATTTTCACTACTAGTATCAGTTATTTTTCCCTAATTTGCATTCTAGCTTTTACAGATTCTTCCAGTCTGTCTTTGTCTGTACACCATCTAATTAGGGCTGAACTTTCTAATGGGTACCTCTTTTTCTTCATCTGTCAGTCAAATTGGACAAATCTGTTCTACGCTGCATCCCTGGGCTAGTGGGTATGGTTTTTTTTTTTTTTTTTTTTCTTTTGGTTTTTCGAGACAGGGTTTCTCTGTGTAGCTTTGTGCCTCTCCTGGGACTCACTTGGTAGTCCAGGCTGGCCTCGAACTCACAGAGATCCACCTGGCTCTGCCTCCCGAGTGCTGGGATTAAAGGCGTGCGCCACCACCGCCCGGCAAGGGTATGGTTTTGTTATTGATTGTTTCCTTTATTGATGTTGACTTCACAGTGAGAGAGTTTGTCAGGAGGACCTGTCTCAAGCAGGGGAGATAGATTCAGTCCTAGATAGCTCCTATATACTGATCGAGAAAGTCCTTCGTATTGCATTTCTATTCGTCTTCTGCAGAGAGACATTTCTGGCATTGTATTCAACTAGCTGTTCTTGATTGTTTTGTTTTGTTTTTTGTAACAAATACCTCTGAATGAGAAAAACTATATCTTTCCTGAGAAGACAGTGTAGCATCTTTAGTGTGTAGGGAAGATGTCTCCTTTCAAGATGAAGTCTATGAAAGTTTGCTAGTGTCTACTTATGAAATTGGAGGCTTTATCAGTTCAGGGTTCTTTAGCTGTGACTGACTCACAGAATTAATTTGGAAGTGTCTGTCATCTATACTCATGATAGTAGGGAAGTAAGAACAACCACTCAGAACACAAATGTTTTTCATCCAGGACTTTGTGACTCAGAATCTATGAAACTGACTGAGATCCCATTCCAATATACGTGTCTACCACATTCGGCTTCTCCCAGCGGCTGTTAAGAAATTAGACCTTGCAGACAAACATATGGTTTTGTTAACACCATGGGTTGATTCCACTCCTTATTTTGGCATCAAGTTCTTAGTTTCACTTGATGTCAGGTTTTTTCTCCCTTCTTTATTTCGGTCCTTCTTCCATTCTTTCCACCATATACACTTTCTCTCCATATGGATTTTAAAAATCCTTGAAATTCATCTGCCATGGTGGCTCACACCTGTAATTCTAGTGACTTGGAAGAGTTGTGCAGCAGAACAAGTTCCCCGTGTAGTCTATGCATCTCAGAGATATCTAGTCCTAAAATATATTCAGAAAGTAGGATTTAGTCTGTCTTGAGCTTGCATAGGTCTTGTGCATGCAGTCACAACTGCCATGAGTTCATATGCACAACCACCCTGTTGTGTCCAGAAAACAAGTTTGTTTTGTTTTGTAGTCATCTAACAATTCTGACTCTTAGAAGATCTCTGAGCCTTGAATGAAGAATATAATACAAATATCCCATTTAGGGCTGAGTATTCTGAATTTTCTTACATTTTGTGCATTGACAAGTTGTGCATCTCTGTGTTAATTACCATCAACTGCAAGAAGAAGCTTCTCAGATGAGAGTTGAGAGATGCACTAACTTATGCATTCAATAGTAACTCCAGGAGTAGGCTTAAAATTATGTTGTTTTAGCAAAATAGTTTGCTAGTAGGCTTTCTCCTAGGGCTTGTTACATATTTATCCACAGGTTCTTGACCCTGATAGTGTTACCAGGTATGCATTCTGTCTCATGAACTAGCCCTTAAATCCAATCAGCAAATGGTGTCACTTCTGTGCTATTGGGAATATCTTACTAGAAAAGTCATTATTGTAGTTCACAGGGATTACAAGTGTGTAAGACTGGTGATTACTCTTTTCCTCAGTAGTATACACAGTGCCTTTCAGGACTATAAAAGCTAGCTAGTAGGGGTAAGGATTACAGGTAAATACCAGCTTGAATTTGTCATGTTCTTTGACTCAAATATGTGGAATCTTCAGTAATAGGGTATAACTGTTACGTTCTGGGGTATAATCAAGAGTTACACCAATAGCCTGTAATGCTTCGAGTCTATAGGACTGAAGTGGGCAACAACTCAAAAAGTAGAAACCCATTCTTGGCACTGGGGTTTTTATTTGATTGCATTTTCTGTTTTTATGGAAAATCATATATTTATTTTTCTTATCAATTTTATCTCTCACTGAGACCGAGTGTCCACAGGTCTCTTCTGAGGCTAATGTAATTGTATTAGTTCAGTTTTCTATGCAGTTATTATTGCTCTGTTTTATCAGTAACCCAAATCATCTTGAATATGTTTCTCCTTTATTACATATATGTGCACATACATGTAAATGATATACCTTCCATTATTTCCCTTTAAATTAAGCACAGGTTTCTAAATAATCATTGCATTGTCCTCCATTCTTGTCAGTTTTCCAAGGAAAAATATTCCTTTTTATATAAGCAAAATTTACCACATGAGAAAGGTTTACAGGTTTCATCAGCTTAATGGATTTCACAAAGAAGGTCATATGTTAGATTTCCTTCAGGCCAACATTTTCACTTTGTTAATGTTTCTGATACTGCATTTGGCTTGCAAGAAGAAATAAATAAGAAAAAATCCCACTTTAAGGAACAGGCTGAATTGGAAACCTTTCCTGTCAAGGTTTGGCATATTCTTATATATGGGCTGGAGGATAAGAGAGGAGGGTCACCAAAATTATTTTGCTAGCTCATACCAAATCCTGTAAATAGGTCTAGCACCTAAGGTATTGCTTATTATTCTCACTTAAGAGGCTTCAGTAAGAAGAAAAATCCTCATTTAACACATCCTATTATATGGTGAATGTACATGTTAGGGCAAAGAGAAAGATTCCATCCTGATATGGACACTATTATTTATGTTGTGTTCTGCTTCTAGCTTACTAAGAAACATTCTGTGCTTCAACTAGGTTCAAACAACCATTCTCCCTGCTCTAAATTTTACATTTTCAAAGAATTGATTTAAATAAGTTAAAATGCATTTGATGTTCTGCTATTGGTAAAGTAGTATTTTCAAGAAATACCTGGATGTTTGGCCATTTTTGTTTGTTTTTCTAAATTGGGGCTAAATGTAATGATAAATCCTTTATTGTGGAAGCTATATCTTGGTCCTATTTTTCCAAATTTTATTGAAAAAGTATTTACACAAAATGGTGCTAATGCCATGGATAATACTGATATTCCTTATTCTTGTGGTATTTTTTATATACTGAGAAATATAGGTATGGAATAGCCAATTTTACAATTCATTATCATTATAACAATTATCATAAAAAAGGGAAAGGGTATGAGGAAAGCATGTAACTGAAACCTGTAATATCAATGGAACAGTCTAGGCCAAATTTTATCTCATTCAGTGTTCATGTATTCACAATGTACAACACTGCACAATTCACAATTCCCTAAGGACATGGGAGTAAGCTGAAGTCTAGATAATTGGGAGTTAAACCAACAAGATCAAGGGGAAAAAATGGAGCTGATGACATGCAACTCATAGGAACCCATATATCCCTCAGGTAGAAAGAAGTGTCACGTCACTGTGTTGTTGAAAGTTGGAGAGTGGATGAGGTATCATGAAAAATGTGTGAAATGAATAGGTGCTAGGTGTTGCAAATGCAACTACAGAGTTAGTTTGGGAACAGGATTAAAGTTCTTAAAATATTTTTTTTGTGTGTGTGTGTGCATGTTTGTATGTGTAAGATGACATGTGCGCGCGTGTGCGTGCGCGCGGACACACACGTATGTGGAAGCTAGAGGAACCTTAGATGTCGTTCCTCCTCAGGGGCTCTCTATATGCTATATATGTGGACTGGGTTTCCCCAAGTATGTCAGGCTGGCTGGCCCATGGGTTTCAGAGATCTGCTCTTCTCCACCTTCCCAGCCTTAGGATCACAAACACATCACAATTGGCTTTTTAATTTTGGTTCTGGGGCTCACACTCAAGTCTCTGTGCTTGCATAGCAACCACTTTAGTGAGTATACCATCACTGTAGCCACCTGAGAGGATCATATTTAAGAAAAAAAATAGAACATTAAATTGAACACTGAAAAGATATCAGTAGTGAATTCAGAAATATAGCAGAATTGAAGATTCCATACCTCAGTCAGTCCTACTTCAGAAACACCTTAGCGGTCATGCATAGATAAAAAGGACTTCTGCAAAGTTCTACAAGCCATATATATAAAAGGTTTGGAATTCCAGTAAAGTAAAACACATACGTGTTTATGAAGTTTTTAAACAATAATAAGAAAAGTCAAAAAAAGACAATAAAAGAAGAAAAGAAAAGAAAAGAAAAGAAAAGAAAAGAAAAGGGGAAGAGGAACAGCTTAATTTGCACATAGAACCCCAAAGAATGGATAAATGACAGGCAATATATTATGGATAATTAGGGAAACATGACACTGCTGAAGGAAGGGGGAGCTTCAGGAACTAGCTTCACAGATTCAGGAAATCCCAGATACAGAATTCAAGCTGATGGTAGAGAATCTCAGCAAAGCACAAGTAAACACAAAGTGACAACGATAATGCATCAGCAGCACTTCGAGTTAAACAAGGAGATAAAGTCCATTAGAACCCAACAAAAAGAAACTGTAAATAAAGTAACAAAGAGCATCAACAGCAACCTCAAGGCTAGGAACTAGAACACACATCATTGCATAGACAGAGGACAACAACAAGATCAAAAGTATTTAAAAAATGGAATGAAGTCTCGTTACTTCAGAGGTATGATCCAATGAGCTCATTTGCTGTAGTAGAATGGTAGAAAGAGGAAGAAAGGAGGTCATAGTCCAACAAGAGAAAGTTACTTTTAAAAATAAATGTAAATAAACACATCTGGGAGCAAAGTGCACATCTAGAGAATCATAAAGCTCAAAAGAAGCCCTTAGGATTGAGTGTAAAGAGATCTACATGGAACTATATTAAAGTTATTGCAGCAGAAGGAGCAAAAAGAAATATAATAGCATCATATACAAAAGAGAAGAGTTCTAAGACTGTAGTCAGAAGTTTCTCTCCTGCCTGCCTGTTCCTAAATACCCGGCTGCTTCCTAAATAATTGACTTTGAGGCTTAATATTACTTATAAATGCTCTCTGGTAACCCAGGCTTATTACAACTAGCTCTTACACTTAAATTAACCCATAAGTCTTGCCTATTTTAGCCACATGGCTTGGTACCTTTTCTCAGTGTGGCACTCTTATCTTACTTTCTCTGATTTGGCTGTGACTACTGATTCTGCCCTTCCTCTTCTCAGAATTCTCCTAGTTTGGTCACCCCACCTATACTTCCTGCCTAGCTATTGGCCAATCAGTCTTTTATTAAACCAATTCCAGTGACAAATTTTTACCATGTACAAGAGCATAGGACTATGAATTATCCCACAGCATAGGACTATGAATGAATTCTCAGAAATAATCTTGCAAGCCAGAGAGAATAAGATAATATATTCAAAGTTTGGAAAGAAAAGTAAAAACAAAAACAATAAAAAAAACAAACAAAAACATCAAAACACTACCACAACCATCAACAAAAAAACTAAATTTTGCAAGGAGAATATTATATACTGCAAAATTCACTTAAAAGCATAGGGGTAATAATAGTAAATAGATAATAATAAATAGTAAACAAATAATAATAGTAAATAAATAATAAATAAATAATAATGATGATGATAATAATAATAATAACAACAACTACTACTTCTCTTGGCACAAACTGAGACCACTGTCATCACTACGCATGTCTGTCTATTCAGAAGTGCTAATGTGAGTTCTTCAAGTTGAACATTATTACTAAACATATAAGAAAGCATATGGAAAGATCAATCTTACTGGTGAGGAAAATGTAGGGTTGTTATGCAAAATATTTGGAATACTGCAAATTATTGCTACAATGTTGAGTAATAAGAATTGACTCCTCTGGAAAGTGAAGTACCTACTTTCAGAACGGCATGGGAAGGATTTTCAATGTGTACTGGGTAATGATAATTGAACATTTGTTTTTCTCTCAGAAAGCGTTTTGTCTTTTTATTAGTTAGTGGTGTCCTTCAGGAGCAGACATTTTACATTTTGGCCAATTCAATTTTTTATTATTTTTCCTTCTATGATTTCTGATTTATTTTATATATAAGAAATTCTTCCACTCTTGAGATGTAAAAGACACTTTACTGTCTTGTTCTCATTGTTTTTCTATAAGTTTTTTGTAGTTTTATAGTTTTACTGAAATGATGCATCTGAAACTTTCATATTGACAATAGAAAAAAGCACTCAAGAGCAATACAAAGATAATTCATATAAATATAGTTTTGACTAGCCTAAATCAGTCTGTGTTGTTTCTTTAATACAGTTCATGTTGTCTCAATAATAGAATACATGTAAAAATATTCAATCATTATCAAAACCTTTTTTTCTTTTATACACAGGGTCTTACTATGCAGACCAGGCTGACCTTGAACTTGTAGAGATGTCAGGTTTTCCTCCTAAATGCTAAAGGCATATGATACCATGCCTGCCAGAATCAAAATTGTTTCGATTGAGCTATCTTTAGCTTATAGATTTTGACCATATTCTACTACAATTACCTTTTGTATAGTGTGAGGTAAACATCTTGGCTCATTTTCTCCATATGGCTAAATCTTTCAATACATTCTTGGCAACATTAACCTTTAGTCATCAAATTACCACTGTACCTTTGTCCAAAGCCAATTGATTGGTTATAAGAGGGCCTATATCTTGACTTTCTTCTCTTCTGTTGAGTGACATGTCTACTTTTATGCCATTCTCAATCTTTCTTAATTATTATAGCTTTATAAAGTCTTAAAAACAGATATAATAAATTCTCCAAATTCTTCCATCTTTTAAATAATCAGTACAGCTATTCTAGCTCCCAGTATCTCAATATTATTTTAATTTTTGTTTAAAAGGAAAGCTTAGAATTTCATTGGTATTGTACTAAATCTACCCATCAGTTGGGAAGAAGCTGACATCTGAATAACATTTAGAATTATAATTTAAGAAAATAGAATATGTATCATTTATTAAAGTCTTTAATTATTTTGTCAGTACTTCTTACTTTTATCATACGTCTCACATATTAGATTGAATCTTGTATGTGATCATTTTTATTTAATCCACAATTTCTTTGTGCCTAATTATAGTTTTGCTTAAGCAAAATACATTTTTAAATATTTATTTTTATTTAAGTGGATATGTATGTGTTTATGTGTATACATGTGTGTGAATGTATGTGAGTGTCTGTGAAAGCCAGAAGAGGTTGTCAGAAACCCTGGAGCTGGAGTACAGGTGATTGTGAGCCACCTGACACAGGTTCTGGGAAATAAGTTTTGGTCCTTTACAGGAGCAGCATGCATTCTTAACTGCTGAGCCACCTCTCCTGCTCCATAAAATCCTTTTGAGAGCATTATTTATCTCACTACAATACTGTTAAACTAGGTATGCCTCATATGTAACCATGACTCTTGCAGATTCAAATTGCAAAACCTCAACTCAGTCTGTTTGAATTAATAGTCAAGTAAATGGGAATTATTTACTGTTGAAAAACCCAGTAGTACGCCTGGCTCCAGGTCAAAAGGTGTTTTTAGAATCAACTCTGTTCTCACTCGCCACATTTGCTCAGCAGGTTCATGCCATGCAGTGTTCAACCTGACTCTCAGAGGCTCCTGTGAGACATGACCCTTAAAGAATGGTTACTCCTCTCCTGATACTGAGAGTAATGGTTTGATGACATATGTGGCAAGGGCATGCCACACTTAGTGTGTAAGTCTGGAGTATCTTGGGACCAAAGGGTAAAATTGCCATCACTTGAAGTTTGTAGCTCAAGAGGACCAAGGAAGATGGTTCATCAAAAGAAGACACAGTTAGTCCTACAAAATGAAAGGAAATGGGTTTATGGAAAATTAATCAAACAGAGACACAGTCTCCAAAACAGATAAATATTTTGTTGTCACAAAATAGGTACCACCAAATACTACCATAACACATACGTGATTCCTAGAATCTGTATAAAGATTTACACGATTTGTTCATAAATGTCTGTGCTTTTCTCTCACACATTACATGAAGTGTGGTATAATGTAGATTCTTCCTAAGGATTAAATTTAACATTTTTGGTAAGAAGCAAAGTGTTCCAAGATTTCTTATCTCTTCCCTTTACATTCAGAACACATTGTGATGATCTTTGAACATTTAACATGTTTGCTTCTACTAATCCTTTATAGACTGTATTGGCTATCTATTTGTAGCATAATTTATTTGCCTTGTCTCTGATAAATTGGTCTAGGCTCCTCTTTGAACTGCTGCTGTCATAAGGGCGGCAAATGGATTTTGCTGGCTATGCATTTTGGATTCTGTTTTTAGTTAATTAGAAATTTGCTTTTAACTCCAAACTTTACGTATTAGTAACTTTTTCTGCAAAATGGGACATCTCCAAAAATGTCCATCATGACAAAAACAAACATACTCTCAAATTTTCCCATACACACAGGATCAACCAGTGTGTCTCTCACATCACATCTTTTGCAGAACATATTAAGATGGAGAAAAACCAAGAAATTTAACAACAATATTTAACAATCATTGTCTATGTTGTGAGTGATTAAGGAGTGAGTGACTACTGGGGCTCATGGTTATACATGCATATTTTTCAGACTGCAGCACTAGGGGACAGTACAAATGAACCTCAGTTCCCTCAGCCATATTGTTACAGAATAATTCATCTTATTAAATCCAAGTTGAAACACCTTTCAGAAACACAAACATTCCCAGGCATCATTTGCAGAAGAGACTCATCATTGCAGATGATAGGTTAAGGAATTTTCAACAAATTGTGGTCTCTCTAAAGCTTCCATTCAAAATTTTCTTTTTGTTGATACACACAGAAGTCTGTCTATGCATATCATCACAGAAGAAAGTTTAGTGTTCCAAGGAGTAGAAAACATGAATATTCTTTTTTCTGTTTTCTTTCATGGGGCTAATCATCTGGGCTTCCCCTGAAGAGGTAACCTTCATTTTCATAAAGATCTCTACAGATGTGCACGTGTTCTTTCATGTTATTATTTCCTCCTGAGTCAGGAAGATCTGCTCTCATCTAAACTAGCTACAGTGGGGACCCTGAGCCTTTCCTCATTGCTTTGTCCTCTCAGAGTTCACTGCATATTTGAGTCAAACGTCTTTTCAGATAAGCCATTTAAAGCAGAATGAAATAAAAACAGGGTGACAACAGAGCTAGGTGCTCAGAATAGGTCCATCAGTAAACTCTGAATCCCTTAGCTGAGCAGATGACCTCATTTCAAGAGTAGGTTACATAAGTCCTTGGATCCTTATTATTATTACAATTACTTTAACTGTTTAAAAATACTTATTGTATCCTTTATTTATGTGCCAGAGAATATGTCTATGTGTACTTTCAGAAGTCAGAAAAAGGTGTCAGATACTCTGAAGTTGGAGGTTCCCTAGACCTGAAGTTACAGGAAGTTGTGATCCATCAAATGTGTGCACTGGATACTGAACCCAAGTCCTCTTGAAGAGCATTATTCACTCTTAACTACTGAGCCATTTTCCCAGTCCCGAGTCTATGGATCTTAACCTAGAAGGTAATGCTTTCACTTTGAATTTTATGATGAGAAATTGAGCTATTTCTTTTAACTTTAGTGGATGCTTGCCTCCATGATACAGTTAAAAAAAAAAAAAAAGAATGACAGCATTCTCAACTATGGTTGCTGAGAAATAGCTGAAAGAACAGTTAGTTGATACTAATTAGAAGTCATCTTTCTATGGGCCTATGGTCACATAGTCTCTTTTTAAATTATCTAAATTGTGTTTTAGGTACCCGATGCTGTTTTCCTTTATATGAAGCATACATGAGAAAGCTTGGATTACTATGAACCTGATACTAGATAGCCCAAGGACCTAAGGTAAAACCAAAACTACTGTTCTGAAAAAAAAATGTAGCAATAAAATGACTCTCACTGATATTCTGCTATACTCTAAATAAGTGCCTTGTTCAGCCATCATCAGAGAAGCTTTCTTCTGCAGCAGATGGGAACAAATACAGAGACCCACACCTAGGCATAACGTAGAGTGAGAGATCTTGAAACACTCAGCCCTAAACATAATGTCTCCATCAAATCCCTCCCCTTAGGTCTCAAGAACCCTGAGGAACAAGAGGAAGAAAGAGTGAAAGAGCCAGATGGGATAGGGGACACCAAGAAAACAAGGTCCTCTAAATCAATGTGATCAAAGTTCATATGAACTTACAGAGACTGAGGAAGCATGCATAGGGCCTGCATGGGTCTGTACCAGGTTCTTTATGTATATATTATGGCTTCCAATTTAATGTTTTTATGGGGTGCCCAAGTGTTTGATTGAGTGGGTCTCTGTTCCTTGTGCTGTTGCACGAATCCTAAATGGTCTTAATAAAATCCCAGAGCCAGATATAAGGGCGAAAGCCGAAAGATCAAAGAAACAGAGCAAGCCACAGCCCCTGCCATTTACCTCATCAACTCCTCAGCCTGAAAAGAGAGCCTTAAAATATAGAGTCCTTGTCTCCTTCCATTTCATATTCCTTTCTCTGCCCAGCCATACCACTTCTTGTCTCAACTTTCCTAGTGCTTGAATTAAAGGTGTGTGGCACCACTGCCTGGCTCTGTTTCTCTTTTAGACTGGATTAATCTCATGTATCCCAGTGTGGCCTTGAACTCACAGAAATCCAGACAAATCTCTGCCTCTGTCTCCTGAGTGCTAGGATTAAAGATGTGTACCACCACTGTCTGACCTGTATGGCTAACTCTGTGGCTAGCTCTCTCCTCTGATCTTCAGACAAGTTTTGTTTCTTAGATTACAAATATATCATCACATTTCCCACTTTTGTCTAAAATAATAAAAGAAGGTTATAACTAATATAGGAAAAACTATATACAATAAGTACAACAACTATATACAATATATAAAGGCAATAAATACATCAATAATATCTAGTCCATTAACAATTAAGAAATTCAGAGAAAATACTCCATTATTTATCATATTCTGGTGAGTCCAAAGTATTGTACATAACTAACTTTCTATCCTAACTTGTATTACCAACCAAAAACTATCTTTTGATGTTTTTCAAACTTACACACTTTATACCTCTTTAGTGAGTTTCTTTTCTGAATTTGTCAACTCCCTCAGTGACACAAGAAGGTAATAATATTACCTAAGTAAACAAGAAATGCAGGGAAGCGAATTCCAAAAAATGTGAGAAATGACAGAAAAAGCTGGCTACCTGGAGAGTCACCCAAGATTCCTCTGCAGTGGTGGGGCATTCATCTTTGGTCTATAGGACTAGACAGACTTTTTTGTAAAGCAGGGTATTCTGAAGGGCTGTCCTACCTTGTCTTAGCAAGGCTCAGCAGTCTTTTCTTTTGTGTCCTGCTTGTCCATTTGGACAGAATACTGTAAGCAGTTGAGGCAAGGGCATTTTCTTGCCCAGTGGCTAACTTTTGCCACAAAGAAAGTAAACTCCATAAGGAGCTTCTTCGATTCCATTATCTTCTCTGAGGTAGATTGGTGCTGCCAGAAGCAGACATGTCTCATTGTTTTATATACATACATATACATATATATATATATATATATATAATGAATATGTTATTAAAACATCTTAAATGTCATATTCTGTAGATCTCTGAAGTGTTTGGAGATGACCTGTCTATCTAAAATATATCTGTTTGCCCTTGAAAACATATCTAATATGACTACAAGTTTGATTAAAGACCAACTACTAACTTGCATTTCTTTATATCCTAATTAGTTGGTAATAATAACTTTTAAGGACTAGAATTTTCATTACATTGTTAAATGAGCTGTATAGGTACAATACCTTGAACAAGAATAGAAATATATATACAATGTATTCTAACAAAATTAATCTCAAATTTGTATCAATATACACAATTTGTATACAATATTCAAAAATTCAACCCAGTATAAAATATTTAAAACTAGTAGTTGCTTTTTAAAAGTAGATTCAATAATCTATCTTTTTATCTTATCATTTTCATATTCTCCCTTTTTTCTTTTTAGAGTAGATTCAATAATCTACTTTTTGTTCTATCATATTTGTACCCCTGCTCTTTTTTCAAAACAAGAACCCTGAATCTGATCTTCTTTGTTTAGTCTTTTTCCTGGCCACTAACAATAACAACTTGTAATCAACCATTCTAAACAATGATAATTATCCAGAACCCATTAAATGACAAAAAAAACCATCCACTCTACCTCTTGTTAATATGGGTGTCCTGTTCTTAAATTTACTTCCTGCTCTCTGGGGGCAAAGGCATCTTTAGAGGATCCTGAAAAGAAAAATTTGGGTTAATTGTCAAGTCCTGGGAGAGTAGCTTTATCATTTATTATCAAGTCCCCGCATAATATCAAAGTGCAGGGCTAGAGTAGTCTCAAGTCCTTGCTAGAGTAGTCAGTGAGGCTGGGTCTTCTCAGCTAGCCATCTCAAAATTGTCCTGAGCAGTTTGTAGTCCAAAGCCAATCTTTGGGTGGTGTTTCTCAGCTTAGTGGCATTATCATAGCCCATGTAGAATCATCTTGTGGGATCCCATCATCTTTTTAGAGACTTCAAAGATCATATTAGACCATATTATTCCTTTTCTTGGTAATTTTTTTCTGGGTAGTTCTCCCTTCTTTGGGTATTTATTTGCTCAAAGGTCTTTATACTCTTCAAGATGGTTGTTTTTATTTTCCTGAAAAGACAAAAACAAAACCCTTCCCCAACCCTAACTTTGGGGAGTTTCCAAATCTAATCTTTATTAATTTTGATTTATGGTTTCTTCTGATTTTTTTGTTTGTTTTTTTTTTTTGTGCTATCATCCAGTGCAGTATGTTTTTTTACAATAGGCATTAGATTCTTTAATTGCTCTAGGAAGGAGTTTTTTCCATGATGACAGGAAAGGACTGAACAGGATTGGACATGGGAGCCTTTGAGAGGCTTCTCAGGACATTTCCTGAGAGCAAAGACAAGGGATTACTTTGCTTGCCCCTTGTTGATCTACATTCATTAGTCCAATGTCTGCCTTTGCCACACCTTCTGCATAATCCAAATCAAGAAGAGAGGGGCATTCTGTTGGAATTATTCCTTGAAAAACATTGTTTCTAGGAATGCCCTGTTTACCATCCCTTCTTAGGTGACCTTGTTTACTACAATTAAAATATTTGACATTTTAATTTTTGTTTAAATCTCTGGAAATCACCTCTCCTATACAAGCATCATCATGGCCATGAGATTCAATATTGATTATATCTCAGATCCATTCCTCCAAAGGTGGTGACCTTGCCTTGAATGACCTAATTACCCTTTTGCATTGTGAATTAGCATTTTCAAATGCAAGAGTTTCAATTATTATTTGTCTAGCTCATGAATTGGGTATCATTCTATTTACTGCTGAAGTCAGTCTTTGTAAGACATCAGTGAAGGTTTCTTTTGGGCCCTGTATAACTTAAGTAAATGACTCAATTTTCTTTCTTACTTCTTCAATTCTGTCATGAGCACTCAAGGCTGCTGTTTAGCATAAAATTAAGATGTGGTCATCATATAAAGATTATCTTTGTATATCAAAATAATTGCCCTCTTCAAGAAGTTGATCTTGGCAAATTTCAATACCTCTAGCCCTACTTCCCTGTTCAATGGTCTTAGCCTCATCCTTTCACCAGGTTCTCCATTGTAACTGGGGACCAGCCTCCAAGATGGCTATAACCAAATCTCTCCAGTCTTGAGGGGTAATTCTATTACAAGATGACCATGAGTATAAAACCTGCTTCACAAAAGGTGAATGCATGCCATATGAGACTACTGCTTCTTTGAATTTCCTTATATCTAACATTTGCACAGGAATCCATTTAGCTCTTACACTGTCTTGGGGATATCTGTCATTTGGCAGTTCCTATAAGGTTATTGGATAAATTACGGTTGGCTGTTTGAAAGCCTTAGTCTAATTCTCTGTAACCTTATAAAGCAATGCTGAAATTGGTTCTCCTTTTGAATTCCTCTGTCTGAGTCTGAATATCTCTATGATCTGTTTTAATAACTTTTTCTAAGACTTGTATCTTGGCATTCATATCAAACACCTCTTTTAGGGATAAAACAAGAATGATCAAATTGATAATGTTTATAATTGACATTATGTCAATCTCATCTAAGTTACTTATCTTCTCATTTAATTGTTCCATTTTCAAACCGTGTAGCATGTTATCAAACAGAGACCAAACTCCTTCCATTGTAAAAAATGTTTCCCATTTTTTAATGTGGGAAAAATCTCCCTCTGACATTTTTTAAACTAATTCCCTCCTTTAAGAAATCCTAATTGACTCACCAAATCTGCTGACAATGATGATTCAGATGACAGTGTGGCAGCAGCCCAAGGAGGGGGCCCAGGGAAAGCCATGACCCATCTGGAGAGGAAAGAAGCAAAAAAGTCAGCTGTCTGTACAGGGGAACTTGGGAAAGTGGCTAACTCCTGACTTTTGGAGCCCAAAAGCCTATGGAGTTTGCTGCAGATAGGCTGCAACAGAAACTCAGCCAGCAGGTTAGGGACTCCAGCCCAGGCAGGGTGAAGACTCTGGTCTCAGGAAGCTCCAGCCTGAGCTGGTGGCTGCAAAGCCACAGGTAAGTGGCTTTTTCATGAGTTAGTGCACCGAAAGTTGGGCATTTTTTCCCTACTGTTAGTTTTGTTCAATTCTGATGTGTTAGTTTTTGTGTTATATATATATATATATATATATATATATATATATATATATATATGTATATATATATGTATATATGTATATGTATATACAGGTATACATACATTTATTTTATTATCCCTTAGAATTCTGTGTTTTTACTAAAAGAGAGAGAGAAAAGGAGGGGCATCCAGATGGAAGGGGAGGGGAGGAGGAACTTGAAGTAGTAGAGGGAAGGGAAATTATAATCCGGATCTACTATGTAAGAAAATAAAGGTATTTTCAATAAAAGGAAAAAAAAATAAAAAATTTAGAGTGCATTGCAAGTCATTTTCTTGCACTGTCTCTGCTTCATATGATAGGAATCCTTAGTCGAATTACCAGCACCTTGAGTCATCTTTAACTTTTTATTCTTCTGAACTACAATGACTGAACTAAGATTTACATAAAGAATGTTTCTCTGAGAAAATAAAATCTTCTAAGAACCATTTGCAGTGCAGAAACAGGTCTCATTTGCAGTGCAGGAGGCACTACTCATTCCCAGTTCCTAATTACCTATTTTCTGGGCAGTAAGATTGGAGCCATCCATTAGGAAAGTATTCGAGGTTGTTTTAGGTCTCCAGTAAATGCAAACACAAAGTGAAAATGGACAATGTTCTCTGGGAAGCTCTGTCTGCTGGTGCCTATTTATCAGGACACCTGAGTGTGGCTCCTGTTCAAAAACCCCTTACCAGCCTGAGAGAGGAGTAAATGGCTTTGTGCCCAGTGGTGGTACCTATAAAAACCCATTAGTTTGTTATTCTTTAGTACAATGAAAATTTTAGGGCAAGATATCAACATCATTTCCACAATTTTGACATTAGCAGCCAGTGCCCAGAAATGCAAAATAACTATTGGTTAATCATGGGGAGGACACTGCAAAAGACAGTTGGGGAATTTTAATACCAGAGACTCATTAAATGTATGAACAGAAAAAGCGTGAGACCTCTTAGAGAGCATATTTTTCCTTGAGTGTCTTGCCTGGTTGTGTCAGCTCTCTTATGTAAACACCCTTGTTCATCTCTGTAACACGTGGAAGTGTTCTTCCCTGGGGAAAAGTGTGATGTGATGAGCATTTTGGTTTCAATGTGTGAAACTGACACAAGCACATTTGAATTTTTTGAAGACATTTTTGCTAATGGTGACAGTGGGGAAAAGTTGAGACAATTAGAATTTGAAAATGAAAGCTGGGCATGGTAGCATCTTTAACTAGAGGCAGGCAGATCTCTGAGTCAAGGCCAGCCTGGAATACATAGTGAATTCCAGGACAGGCAGGGCTACACAAAGAAAGTCTATCTTGAAAAACAAAACAAAACAAACAAATATTTCAAAATGAGCTTACATCATTTACACAATGAAAAAAACACAATACCTTAAAACTTTAGGTTTGATATGTATTTTTTTAATGTCTTACTCCAATTTGTTGACTTTTTCTCTGGTGATCTACTTATCAAGTTTGGAGAAAAGAGGAGAGGTGTTAGTGGTGATGCTGGTGACATGTAGGGTGTCCTTGAAGGTGATGGTACCTTTCTCACCTCACATTAGAAGTAACTCAGGGGAGTTAGGATCTTGGACAATCAATGACCACCAGAGTCACACCAGGTCAATGGCTTCT